>NC_079446.1:21401611-21666611 GCF_903798145.1 Danio aesculapii
CCACATGGGGTTAAAGCACATCAATCATACTGATTTATTTTATTTATTTATTTTTTTGATCTCCTTACAAAACTTTTAAAGCATCATAGTTTTGCGGAAATAGATGTTCAATGGAGAAACAGAAATCTCTCAAATTTCATTCAAATATTGTATTTTGAATTCTCTTCTATTCTATTCTAGAATTCTATTCTATTCTATTCTGAAAACAAATGTGAAGGTAAGTGAAATTATGCAAAAAACTGTGGATTTGAATGTTACCACTCGATTGAATGGGGGTTATCAGTGGTTATCAGCTGATAGATAAGGGGCAGTAGGGCCTTCTGCACCTACTGGTAGGCTTAGAATGCTGTTATCGCCAATCCACATGGTTTATCAGCTATAAATCACATACGGCTGTAGCTGGAAGCTAACAAGAATTATTTAAATTATTTATTAAATTTCCCATTAATTGTATTTTATTAACGTCTACCCCTACCCCAACACTAAACCAATCGTCACAGTAATGTAAAAACAGATCTGGATCTGGAGTTTTCTCTATTAGTATAGCTGATTAACCATGTGGATGGATGATAATAGCTTTCTGAGCCTACCAAAACAAGGCCCCTACTGGCCCATATCTACCAGCTGATAACCACTGGTAACGCCCATTCAATTTAGTGATAACATTCGAAGCGGTTGAAAAAAAACTATAAAATAGTAATTTAATGGATTTTTTTCACATAACTGAATAGATCTCTAAAATAAATGAACATCTTGTCATAGGTCACATCTGTGTGTTTGTTTTACTAAATTCTATCAATAAGCCAGCCCTTTTAACAGTCATGTCCTACAGGACCCCATAATATCAATATCACCCATAGTGATGTATAAGGGGATATGAATATAAATTCAGCAGATGGCTTGAATAGCTCTATTTGGAATTAATTCTTTGATTTAGACTGATTGGGAGGATTTTGTAGAGGATCGAATCTGCATAAAATATAATAGACTTAAATAAATAGATAATAAACATATACAGTTGAAATCAGAATTTTTATTCCCCCCTCCCCTCCTCCCCCCAAACCCCTTTTAAAAAATGTTTTCTTTTTTAAGTATTTCCCAAATTATGTTTAACAGAGCAAGGAAATGTTCACTGTATGTAATATTTTTTCTTCTGGAGAAAATCTGATTGGTTTTATTTCGGCTAGAATAAAAGCAGTTTTTAATTAATTAATATTTAATTTAAAAAAAAATTTAAGGTCAAATCAGCCCCTTTAAGCTATATTTTTTAGATAGTCTACTATTGTTATACAATAACATGCCAAATTACCCTAACCTGCCTAGTTAACCTAATTAAGCCTTTAAATGTCACTTTAAGCTGTATTGAAGTGTCTTGAAAAATATCTAGAAAAATATTATGTATTGTCATCATGACAAAGATAAAATAAATCAGTTATTAGAAATTAGTTATTAATTGGGGAAAAAATCTAAACGGGGGCTAATAATTCAGGGGGTTATAATAATAATAATAATTCTGACTTCAACTGTATAAATTGAAGTCAAAAGTGAAATAAACAGAGCAAAGTGAAATAAACATTGTGTTATTGTTTTCTGGGAAAGTCTAACAGTATTTGTGGTCAGAAATAGAATAATTGAATGTAAAATAACATTGCATAGCCTTCATTGTTTAAATACTTCAATAAAATCTTTATTGACATTAAAATAGTAAGATGTCTGAATGCTTTAAACTCTCTTAAAATGCTCATTTATGGGTAAACTCTGGAGTGACTCCAAATATATGAGGTATTCTGAATTGTGGCTGTTGTTTAACTATAATCCTGACTCAGCCTCTCAGATCCTGCAGTGTGACTATTGTGGATGAATACATTGCGATATCGAAGCTGAAACGATATATCATGCAGCCCTATAGAATCTCTTGCAGATCTGAGTGGCACTGTGTGCCCAGAAAAAAAGACATTTGGCAGTTAGGAATACGGCCGCTACTAGTCTGTGGTTTGTGAAATTAGGCTGCTTTACGGTTTGGCCTCATCATGGTTACTGCTCGCTACCACAGGCCAGGGCACACCAGAGCACTACTCAGACTACACAGGGCTGGAAAATGGTAGAAAAGTACGGGAGAAAACAAAATATTGAACAGATGCTCCACTGTCCCACTAATGATGGGCTTGAATATCAGCATCTGTGTAGACACATATATCAAATACACTGGATCATCAATAAGAAAATGTCCTGTTTTATGATTGCATTTTTCTCTGTGTTGGATTATATGTGTGTTATATCCTTTCACATGGACATATGAGGAAATTACTGAGGTTTCAATTATGAAAGGACGGTTTAGAATACATGTCCATAGAGTAAATGTGCACTTGTGTGTTTATGAGTATGTGCGTGCATGTGTGTGTATAATTACAGAGCGCTAACTCCTAAACCACAGTGGGCAGAGGGGTGGAAGAGAGGGGCCACTGGTTACAGAAACCTTTAGGACTCATCCTTCTGAAGGGTGGAGGAGACTCCATCCTGCCTGGGAAACTTAGCAGAGATGTATTTACATCTTTTTATGTGTGCATTTATGGATGCAATAGTGTATTTGCCTTCCAGTAATTACTTCAGTATTTGGGCTGAGCTGTAGCAAATTTATGAGCTTACCAATTGCATGAAGATGCATCGAATATATTAAGTGTAAACATTTGCATATTTCGGGCCATTAGGTCCCTTTAAAAGAAATTAACAGCTTTAGCAGCGATGCAATAAACTGGTCACTAGTGATAGTGCTTAGCATATATAAGTACACCCCTCCCAAATCTCTCTTTTAAATTCATATTTTTAATAGGAAGCTATACAATATTATATTTGTGCATATACATTAGATTAGTCAGTACTGAAGCCAAATCTGGAACAAAATAACTTGCAATAACAGTCCAAAAAGTACACCCAAATTTATATGTTATAGAAAAATATTAAATACAAATTTGAAATCAAGAGTAGCAAAAAAATGAATTGAAAATTTGCAATATTTTGCTTGAATTTAATTGTATTATCTTTCAATTTCTAAATATGTTTGGTGACTAAAATATTATTTTAATAAATATATCTGTTTAATGAATCTGTTTTGTTTAAATGCACTAAAATACATTGCCTTTATTCACAGTGAAATGGATAAAAATATTCAATTTCAATTATGCCGAGTACATATAAAATATTTAAAAGAATAGTTTTCCTAAAAATTAAAAAAACTGTCATTATTATGCACCCTTCACTTGTTTCAAACTTTTATGAGTCTCTTTCTGTTGAGAAAACAAGTTTAAACATAAAAAAGGAAATGTTGAAGAAAGCTGGAAACCTGTAACCATCAACTGGAGTTCAGTGTTAATAGCTTTGTTTCTTTAAAATATTTTAACTCTCAGATAAAAAGGTACTGTACACGGTGGTACAAATAATGTTTCTTAAGGAACAGTTTTGTACCTTTGTAAAAGTTTTATTTTATATGGTACAGAAAATACCTCTTATGGTATATTGTTCTGTACCTCTTATGGTACAAATGGTACACAATTGTACTCATAAAAAAGGTACATAAGTGTTAGACAACTCCTTTATTACAATATCTATGAAAATAAATATTACTGGAAGGGCAAAGTGATTTTATGAATAAGTTCCATATTAAAACAAAAATAATCATTTAAAAGTATATGTTTAAAGAAACACATAAACATGAATTATTAAGTTATATAATACAAAACAACTGGTAAAACAAAACTATAGGTATTGTAAACTAAGCATTTAAGGCATTTTAATAAACATTTGGTAGGCATTTTCTGATAAATATTTTTTTTATTAATGATATCTGCACATTTTGGCATTTGCTTTCTACTACACACGTGAGCTGGCAAAAGTCCTACATATGCATGTGTTCATGCAAACATTTTACTATTGTAAAACCAATCAAACATTGTATCTAATCAATATTCTATCTACAGGTTTTAAAAACCAAAGGTACATTTTGGTTTCCCATGGTACAAATCCTGCCCTTAAAGTTACAAACTGCAATGGTACAAATTTGTTATTTTGTCATAAATTCTGTTCCATAAAAAGGTACTGCCCCAGTGACAAGGATTTTTACCTTCTTTGGAACAACAATGTGCCATTTTTTCTGAGAGTTTACAGTACTTTTGTGTTCAACAGAAGAAAGAAATTTATAAAGTTTTGAAACCACATTAGGGTGAGTAATTAATAGGTACATTTTATTTTTTGTGGGAACTACCCCTTTTAACTTTATTTATAATATAAATGTTCTTGTAAATCTATTCATTTTTACTATTTAGTTACACATCAATGCAAACCATCCCTCAGTAAACTGCATACTAAATAACAAAGCAATCTGGGTTTAGTGCTGGACCAATGGTCACAAAAAATGCCCCCTACTTAATAGCAACATGAACACATGACATTTCTTCCTCTTAAGAGTTTCCCAAATTATCTTAAAATGTTTAACCATAGAGGCAAACACACTAAACCTCTCTGGCATTCTCCCCTTAGGGACAATGTAGAAAGCTATTAACTCTCGTCCATAGTAGTAGCGAATGTTTATGGTAGCAATTGACAGAGAGAGAAAATGATAAAAGACTGCAGTGGAGCCAAGCAGTTGACAGAGTGGGTGAAAAAAGATGGAGAAAGGCAAACTTAAATAGCTCTGTACTTCGTTTTTGTCGTTTTGGGTCAGACATCTCCACTTAGAGGAAAGGAAAGCCTTTGGGGGTTTCTGGCACGTGCAAGCCTTTAAAAAGTCATCAGAGTGGAAACTGTTGAAGAGGAGACCCCTAAAATAAAGCCAAGTAGACTAGCAGACCAATACCCACATCACACACGGTAATCGAGTGCCAATTCATACCATGTCAGACTGGTCTAACAACACAGTGCCATGTTCATAAATGTCAATAAACACATTAACCACCAGCGCAGCCCAGTATGAGCTCTAGAACAAGATGAAAAGTTCAAATCCACAGGGAACACTGTGACATCTGGAACTGTGCTGACATGTTTTAGTGCAAAGCTTCAAATAAAGTATGCTGTTAAAAGACAATGTAACATATGTAAATATGGTCTTTTAAAGGCTAGTTAACCCAAAAACTAAAATTTACTCAACACTCTCTTTCAAGTGGTTTCAAACCTTTATGGGTTTCTCCTTTCTGTTGAACATAATTAAAGATATACTGAAGTATGCTGGAAACTGGTAGCCACTGACATCTAGAAAGGGGGGAAAGTATACCAACATTATTTAAAGTAACTTCTGTGTCAGAAGAAAGAAGTAGTACAAATCAAACTGATCTAGAACAATTGCAGGGTGAGTAAATTGATCACTGATTATATTTATTTATTTATTTATTTATTTAGCACAAACCTTGAGGAGTTATTTTGCGATAATGTAAGGTCCTATACCTCAAAGAAGTAATTCCGAAAAATAGCCTAATGTTTGATTGCTGCAACTGACCACCAATCACAATTAAGAAGCATGTGACCATAAATCTACTTGGGCCTTTACAAACAAAACTCCAAAAGCAATGCTACACCCTGAACTCAGATACCATTAAACCTCTGTGGACAATAGGGCTCTGTCATACCCAACCAAGTGCAGAGCTGTGATGCACGTACTGGATACCTGACACCTCACAGCTGCCAGACAAACAACCAATCACAGATATCCTGCCTATCCAGCTTATGTTGTGTTTCTGAAAGTGCAGACTTCTGTGACAGAAGATGGGGGCACCTGTATCATCCTATAGTTGTCGTGACTGACTGCAATACATTTTTCTTGCGTGGTTATTTATGAAATAAATACAACATTCTAGTATATTGATTGTAAAAAATAAAATAAATATTTCAGTTAAATGCTAATCAGAAGATTAATGATTTACAATTTAGTAAATATAAATGAATAAATACACTTCATAGCCTTGAAAAAGCAGTCCACCTTGAAAGTCACGTCATTAAATTTACCGCCTCTTTACATTTCGAACTGCAACGGCTTTTCTGATTCTAACTGCCCTCACCTCAGACCTCAGAGAGTTGTGAGGGATTCAACTAACGTTATTCACGTGGTGAACCCAGCTCTTCCCAAGAAGACACGGTAATTTTGCTTTTAATATGTGTAATATTTGGAATATTTACTTTTTTTCACTTATTGTGCTTCAAAAAATGTTAAGTTACATATTTTGACTAATTTTGTCCTCACTCACGTCTCACAGCGCGTGAATATTCCAGGATGCAGGTCTACTATAGACTATTCAATCTGCAATTAAAGATGGGGTTTCTTTCATATAGTAAATATAAAACGTCAGGACACAGTAGCCTAATATTAACAGACGGTCTCAAAGCATGCAACAGTGCCTCCACTGTAAGAGACACTGGACACTCACCCCTCGAGGCGAACAGTATGGGGTCGCTCCGCATCTTAAAGTCAAACGCATCTAACTCAGGGTTGGCAGGGGTTGCAGGCGTGTGTCCGACAGCTGCTGAATTTCATTAAAATCCGCGCAACAGAGCCGTCTCTGTTTCCCCGCTTTTCCCCTCCGCGAAGCAGCAGACCTCCGCTCGCTTCTGCCCGGCAGTGTCTCTTTTTCACTCTCAAAACTTCCTGAAACTCTCCTCGATCTGAACACAGAGCAGCTCTGTTCACTTTCCGTTTATCGCGATCCCGACAGAAAACCGCTACGCTTCCCAAGTAGAGCTGCTTGGAGACTTAAAAGAGAATCTCTCACTTTCTCTCCATGACTTGCTCGCCGAAAAGTGGGACCTCCTTCCTTTCGGTTGAGTTTCCTCTCCCTCTTTTCTCCGCCCTGCAGCCCCACTTCTCCAATTCCACAGCTGGATACAGCGCATGTGTGTGAAGTGGAACTATTAATGACCTTATGTTTACTGAAACTTAAGGCATAGTTCACCAAAAAAATTCTTCTGTACACCTTTTACTTGTTCCAAAACTTTAGATATTCCTTCTGTTTCACACAAAAGAAAGATGAAAAACTGTAACCACTGAAATCCAGAGTATGTGTTTCTCCTACTGTGGATGTCGACGGTTACAGGTTTTCAGCTGAATATCTTCATTTGTGTTCAAAAGAATAATAAAAAAAAGGTTTCAAAGCACTTGAGTGTAAGTAAATATTGCGTACATTTTAATTTTTTGGTGAATGATCCCTTTACATGTGTGAATAAGCTTATAGATATCAGAGCATTTTCCCAAGAGCGATGGGAGCTTGGATAAATACGTGCCAATGAAGCTGAGTAATACAATTGCTGACTGAACTAAAAAAAATTCAGCCACATTAGAGTTTCCCACCACCAAAGTTTCCCAGGTGGTAAAAGCAAAAGAGGAACAATGGTTATTGGGGAAAACTACTTTTATTTAATACTGCAAATCATCACACACACATGGTACTGTAAAGAGTTTCTAACCTTCAGAGCCTTTCAGATTAATGAAGCATAATTAATTCACAAATGCACGATTGGTTATGTGTGCAAACTTTGATTTTCCACTAGTGCAAGAATCAGATAGCTTTCTTTTTTGTAATTTGTCCTATCTCAATTCTTTTAATTTCTCTCTCTAACTTTAACTCAGTAACTTTATTATTCTCTCTTCTACTGCTGTTTAACTTTTCAGCCACTCAGTTTCAGCATTAGTTGTCCACTCTTGTTAGAAATAAATAATATCTTGTCAATTTGTTGCTGTGAATTTCTGTCAGAGTGAACAAGCCCTAAATAAATAATCTTTGTTATTTATGTTTTAGCTACGCTGTTATTATTTATTTATAAAACTCTTTAATTGAACTCTCAGACATTTCTTTTGTCATCTGTGTATTAAATGTTTGTGCTCTTCAACGTCAACCTGTCAGAGTTAAGCTTGATGTTGCCAGAGAAGGAATGTTATTCCAAAGTGGAGCCATAGTCTCAGATTCTGGTTAAAAATAACAAGAACTGCAATGTGTGCTAACATAAATAGTGTCAATTTTAATTTAAAGATAGATTCTGATTGGTTTTGTTCATTTTTAACAATTTTGATTTTGTTAAAATTTTTATTGTTCATCAGCTGAAAAAATAAACATGATTACAATGATATTCCTCTTTGATGTTAATCGTGTACTGTACTGGAGTATTATTCATGTAGTTTTGAATGATTTTTACAACTTATTTTATGGTTCTTGGTGTGAACAGATCTTTTAGGAAGCTTCAATGCCCGGTTGTTCATCTGAGCTGAAACCTTTACAAGGAAAATTGCTACATACATATCTGTACAGGGTCCTCACGGGTCATGGAATATCTCTGAAATATAAAAAAAAATAATAATTTAAACGGTCAATTCCAGACAATGAAAGTCAGGGAATTTTATTAAAAATAAATTGTCAAAGTCATGGAATATTAGGGATTTTTGTTTGACAATTAAAAATTTTGTTTACATTACATTACATTACAAACCATGGTTTTTATCTCATTGTTTCATGATTGTTGTTATGGTTTGGTTATTTGTCAGGTATTTTTATCATCAGTGGCAGTCATTTAAGCCAAATGCAGTCACTATACTCTATATGTCAAGAAAATATTTGACATTTTAGGTAAACTTTTTGGAGCTTTGGCTTTAAAATGGCCTTGCCAAAGTCTGGGTGTTAAAAGATAACAGAAACACTAAATATTGAGCTATCAAATAAGGGATTTCCCCCCAAAATGTTAAGTGCTGCAAAATGGTTTTTAAGCAAAAACCATTTTAAAAGCATGCAAAACACAATAGTGGACTGTTTTCCCACTCGTTATAATCATGGAAATTCAGCTTTTTAGTCAGGGAAAGGTCAGGGAGTTTTATATTTGACTAAAAGTGGGCATCATAGGCTCATATGAAAACGTAGCCCTATATACATTTCTGGAGATTGCAAATTATGTAGCCCCTCATTCTGAAAACATAGCCCTATACATTTCTGGAGATTTCATTTCTGAATTATGTTGCCAGAAGTAGATATAGCTGCATTTCATCTTTAAAACTAACGCTACGGGGCAATATGATGATTCCTCCGACGGCTTTCCTGCTGTTACCAGTTTGTCCGTTAGCTCACCAGAGACGCAGAGAGTAGTTGACCACAACGACGGGTTTGAGTCCGGCAAAGAACGGTTCCAGATAGCGGGTAAGCCAAAAACAGAAACCAAAAAAATATAATAAACGAGTAAATAAATGGGGGGAGGGGGTGGGCGACGCAGTGGCGCAGTAGGTAGTGCTGTCGCCTTACAGCAAAAAGGTCGCTGGTTTGAGCCTTGGCTGGGTCAGTTGGCATTTCTGTGTGGAGTTTGCATGTTCTCCCTGCGTTTGCGTGGGTTTCCTCCGGGTGCTCCGTTTTCCCACACAGTCCAAAGACATGCGGCACAGGTGAATTGGGAAGGCTAAATTGTCCGTAGTGTATGAGTGTGAGTGAGTGTGTATGGATGTTTCCCAGAGATGGATTGGGGCTGGAAGGGCATCCGCTGCGTAAAACATGTGCTGCATAAGTTGGCAGTTCATTCCGCTGTGGCGACCCTGGATTAATAAAGGGACTAAGCCAAAAAGAAAATGAATGAATGAATGAATAAATAAATGGGATGAGAATGTGGTAAAAATCAGGTGAGGGCTTTTCTTTTTCTGTATTGTTTTTTTAAAACTGTCAGTCGGGTTTAGAGAAGTGGATGGGTGGGTCACTGGGTGCATTTGAAAACACTATTGGTTGGATTTAGGGAGGGAGGAGGGTGAATCAATCGATCAGTCACTCAGTCGACAGTGGCCTCTAGGGGATTTACACGAGAACAGCTGGTGCGAATGGCACTCGCGAGAGAAATTTAAGATCTGAAAAAGCGTACACAGCAGCCTTTGGTGGATTCGCGAAAACAAAAACTGCAAAAAAAAGAATCTCCTGGGATGTATTTGGTGCTCTTCAGAAATGTTTATAGCGGTACGTTTTCAGAATGAGCCTGGGTTGCAAGTGGGAGTCCTGCTGTACTTCTCATGAAACATGGTCTGAATTGCAGTGAAAATGCATATTTAATCTTAAACAAGTTCTTGATTTCCATAGCTGTAAACTATTTAATAGCAAAATAAGAAACTTGATTAGAAACGATAACAACAAGTCAATCTAAAGGTATGTCTGGATTGCAAAACAGTGATTGTGTTTGAGTGCACTCACGTGTGTGTCAGCAGGATATTGAATCTGGACACTGATCCATGTATTTGCGCTTGGCACAAAAACAACTGTACCCCCTGACATCATACTGGGGAGAGAATCAAACTGATATGCAGACATTAAATTCACCCAAAGCCTGCAACACAGCAGAAAGCAATAGTGTCGTTGACTCTGCGGTTTCAACACAAAGCCTGTCTTACCCACAATATCAGATTCAACACTGTATCAGATTCAACAAGTGCCAGTTTTACGATAACACACTTATCTGTGTTCCGTTTGTTTAGCTGCCTTCCTGTATAACTTTATCAGTTGTGGCATATTTCGTGTTTAACTTAGATTACAGATGGTTTGATAAAATAACAGATATACTGAATTATGCACTGTCAACTGCTTCTTGTGGCTTTGTAACGTCATGACAAAGCCATCTTTACTATGAACTCACATCAAAGACACAATGCACAAGTCAGGCACAATATAGCGAGTTATGCGGAAAAGACAAAAGAGAAAGCACACTTACACTGACACAGAACTAAATCTTTGACGTCATTATAAGCGCACAGTTCAATACAATGCACATTATTCCATAGAGGGATATCTTAGAGGTAGAGCTGCACAATATTGGAAAAATCTGACATTGCGATGGTTTGTTTGTCCGCGATAAATATTGCAATATAAAAACATTTTCACCACCTGGGTTGAATAGCTCTATTTGCAAAGAAATCATTAATTAGGATTGATCTGGGTGCTTTTCTAAGGGTGTGAATTAGGGCTGTGCAATTAATTAAAAATCGAATCGCCATCGCTATTTGAAACGTTGCGATTAGCTAATCACAAGAGGCTGCAATGAAATATATATGTATTATATAATTTCCCCCACTCAGAGCAAATGCGGGACAGCCGTCTGTGTGTGACAGTCTTACTAGCCAACTGAGTGAGCACACTTTTGTTCTTCCCAATCAGAATTGTGCAACTGAACTAAAACAAGCCCAAAATAAAACAAACAAGCAGGAAAGCGCGGACAAGTGGGATGATGGCGTCTGCCGCTTCAGGAGCATTAATAGACAAATTCATATCAAAGAAAAACAGCATGTTGGTAATATGGAAATATTTTGGTTTCAAAGTCACAGACACCGAACAAAAACAGGTCATTTGTAAGAGCTGTCACAGAATTGTTGCCACAGCACCAGGAGATAACTAACGCCATAACTCTGTTTGCTGTAGAGAAAAATTTGTGTTTAATTTCCGATAATTTCTATACAAATTTCTATACAAATTTGAATAAAAGTTGGAATTAGTTAATCTCTTTTCAGTTTCTTTTTTAACTAACACTCACTGCATTTTAGCAGTAAGAAGCTACGATACAGAATATTGACCTGAAGTTTGACTACAAAATCGCAATACCTGTTAAATTGCAATTAAATACTTACCCCAAATCATATAGCCCTAGTGTGAATCATGTATTAAAATATAATAAACAAATTGCGAGCAAAAATAATTACAATAGAGCAACAAAAAAGTCAAATAAACAGTGCTTTATGGTTTTCCGTAGAGTCTAACAGTATTTAGGTACAGAAATTGATTAAAGAAATGTAAAATAACACTGTATAGTCTTCATTGTACTCATTTAAATAATTCCTCATTAAAGTCTCAAATGTGCTTGTGCCTGAATGCTTTAAACTTTCTTGAAGTGCCTTTAAAACGCATGTAAATGATAAACTTTCACTCTGTTATGGTTATACTTTGTTATGACTTCACAAATGTCACGCATTCTCCGCTGTTGTGCTGATCAACTATGATCACAACTCGACATTGCAGATCCTGTGATGTGATTATTGCAGACACACATATTGCAGTATTGATGCTGAAACGATATATTGTGCAGCCCTACTTAGACGAGTCAAAAGACTTTAGAGAGATACACCAGAAGAGCATTTATGTCTGAAAATTGTGAAACAAGTATCATTCTACTAATTTCCCATGAAAGATACATGATGGAATACCAAAATGTAGTGACAGTGAAACAAACAGACAGATATTTTATCTGATGTTGACCAAATTGAGAGCAAATTGTGTAGGGATGCACAATTTATTGGTTAGTTTTATATGTTTAAGCTGATAAGCTGATAAATTATGATAGTCACCTCTGTGACATACTGCAGCACAATGTCGACGTCTGCCTTAGAAGAGTTAATGCTACTTGACTAGAGACAAGATAAGATGTCAGCGGTGTGGGAGTTTTTCACAGTGAAAAAAGAGGACACCAGACTTGCAAGACTTTACAAACTTTTGTGAGAGAATGTGAAATGCTGAAAAAAAACCCCACAAATAAATAAGACATCCCACAGTCCAAAGACGTGGTGTTTTCATTAGTCAAAAATCTTGCAAATGTGAATCCAAACCTGACAGTAGTCTGCTGCTCTGATTGGGCTTTCTTAATGCATACAGTAATGTCAAATATGAAAACATTGTCTGTAAAAGTGGTACATGGAACATTAATTCATTCGTTTTCTTTTCGGCTTAGTTCCTTTATTAATCTGGGGTCGCCACAGCGGAATGAACCACCAACTTATCCAGCATTTGTTTTATGCAGTGGATGCCCTTCTAGCTGCAACCCATTACTGGGAAACATCCATACTCACTTATTCACACACATACACTACAGACAATTTTATCTTACCCAATTCACCTATACTACATGCTCGAACCAGAGACCTTCTTGCTGCGAGGCAATTGTGCTACCCACTGCGTCACAGTGATGCTCCTACATAGAACATAAAAACCATAACTGATGTCATTTCATCAATCCTGACTTTTGTCATCTAAACTTGTTATATTTTACATTAGTTTCCATAAAGCTATGCATCAAGAGTAATTCAACAGTTGCCTATTATTTTGAGCCCTTGTAACAGTTGATAGTCATGTTAGTTAAATACATACACTGTTATTTCAAATGTAATGTGTGAGTTGGATTTTAATATGGGATCAATTTGATGTTTAATTTCGTTATATTGAAAAGGTGATTTTAGTTCAATGAACAAAGTATCTTCAGCTTGTTTGTATTGTAGCCAACCATTAAAAAAAAATGAGTTAAGAGTTTAGCAAAAATTTAATCAATGGTTGTGAATTTTGTGTCTAGAGTTTTGAAAATTGACAGCAGGGTTCTGAAATTTGTGGCAAAATAATTGAAAAAAAAACTGTATATAAAAGAAAGTTAGCCACAGAAATGAATAGTTAATAAAATCCAAAGATCAGTTCAAACTTTTCTGAAGTTCTGAAACTTTTCGCACTGTTTGTGTTTACATTTTGTTTTTGCAATCATGAATAAAAAGCTATATTTATCTGCCTATACATCAGCCTTCAAGTTAAATCAGTTCAGTTTTGGTGCATCCATAAAATTGTGTCACCTTCTAACAATAAAGCAAACAAAACAAAAACTCTAGCTTACCCTCAAATCACATGCTCAGGATGTTGGAAGCAGGGTGGAGGCCCCGTGTTGGCAGACTGGTAACTGTGAGGAGGGTAAGCTTTAAACAAACAAAACTCTAATGAAGCATTAAAGAGCCTGGTAGCCAGTAGATTGACTGTTTCCTCTGGGTTCCACGGCAGGGCATTCATTACAGCAAAGGTTGTTTTGTCAGGGGCAGCACATGAGCTGAATTCAAGGTCTTCTAAAGCGAAATCTCGTAGAATATGCCTTTGTGTCAGTCATCAGGGTTTATGTGTTTTCATGTCTACGAGGAATGTAGAAACACCTCATTTCTAAAACGACTGGCCTCATTGGCAAAATACACAAGCCAAAATAATATGCACACCACCTGCAAGACAGTAAGATCACAAAGTAAATCGACTGAATTCCACAGGCAAATTAATTTGAAGGCTTTAGATGTACTGTGTAAAAGCTAGCATTTCTAATCAGAGTCCTGAATGACCTCTTTAATATTTCTCAACCCTGAAAAGCACACAGTACTTGTTGAATAATTGCTAGACAATGTTTTTAGAGTTTTCTGTAATGTTGCCAAGTATTTTTGGTTCATTTAAAACCAACGAATATTAGCTCTGAGGTCTCTAACTCTTGTTGTTCTCAGTATCCAAACAACAAAGAACTGACTAGGATTTGAGATGACATTTGGCTTATGTACTCGTCTCGTAAACATACAAAAACACACATATGGTATAATCAAGCCAAAGCCTCCTTAAAGAATTAATTAACAAAAAGTAGACAGAGGATTTAGGACCACAGAAGGTGATTGATCTGATAAGATCATCCAGTTTATTTCTCATAGTACTCAAAATACCAATGAGATAAATATATTTAACGCTTAAACTACTCAAGTTTTTATTTCATGTAGATCATTTCAATGTGGTCATGTTACTGGCCTATAAACATTTCCTGCTTGTTATCAAACTGTAACAAGAGGCAATTCAATCATAACTTAATGTTAAAACAGCGATCATAACATTATTTATCAACATGTGGACCTTTTTGGATTCTCGGAAGCTATAGAAATTAAAAATGTAAAACAGGAAATATGTTGGGACCATTGTTTTTGTTTACACCCCTCAAAATGCTTTCCAACCCAGGCTTATCCTGATTACATACCCCTACATTTCTGAAGAGAGCAAAATCCGTCCCAGGGGCTATGTTTCTTTTTGCAGTTTTTGTTTTCGCGAATGCACCAGAGGTCGCTGTGTATGCTTTATTCAGACATCAAATTTCTCTCGCGAGTGCCATTCAAGCTGGCTGTTCTCACGTAAATCTACCAGAAGCCGCTGTCAACTAACTGACTGACTGACCAACCGACCGAGACCCCCACCCTCCCCTTTCCCTAAATACAACCAATAAGCAATCCAGAAAAAGAAAAGCCCTTACGGCAGCCTGATATTTACCACGTTTTCAGATTTGACAACATTCTCACCCTGTTATTTACTTTTTTATTTAGTTTTTTAGCTTTTGTTTTTGTCTTATCTGCTTTCTGGTACTGTTCTTCACCAGACTTAAATCCTGCTGTCACGGTCAACTCCAGTCTGCATCTCAAGTCCGCCGATGTATGTGCTGAGCTAACTGGACAAACTGGTAACAGTGGAAAAGCCATCAATATGGAGGTAAGTGGTCAGCTGGTAAGCGAGAAAAGGTATGGCCTCATACCGCCCTGTAGCATTCATTTTAAAGACAAAATGCAACCATACGTAGCTCTGGCTACATAATTTGCGATCTCCAGAAATGTATATAGAGGTACGTTTTCAGAATATCAATAAGATAAATATTAAGCTGAGTCCCAAACAAGCAGCAACCTCATGCTCTCCCTCGTGAAGCTACAACAGAAGTATCTGAAACTGCAATTCATCGAATTTCCGCTAGTCCTGGCTCCATAATAGACCCTTTTCACAATGACGTCACTTCACTTCCCCCTATCGGCAACGCAGTGTATGATTTATCATTTATAATTTTGAAACAAAATGGTGCTGGTTGGCCACGCCCACTTGTAGCTTCATTTTCGCTCTTCAGAAACCTATGGGATACTATGTCCATATCTTTTAGAGTTTATGATCCCAAATAAAAAACGTACGCATTAATATGTATAGTCTCAGTGTTATAAAATAGTATAGTGTTATAAAAGAAAATAATTTGTGTCAGATTGCATAAGCTGTAGTTGTCTGTGAAGGTGTTGTTGTAAATGCAGTACTTCAGATGCATTTAAGTTCTTAGAAATATATTGCAATGTATCCAATTTAACAGCATAACCAAGCTGTCAACGCGCACACACGAAAGCGAGAAATACATAGACAAAAACACTGGCAACATTTTTACTGGTCTCTCTCCAGTTCTCCCCAAATAAGATGCTATCTCATGTGCATATGTGAAAAATTACACTAAACACACAGATTTTCCTTGCACATGCAGTAAATGTGGTTAATGGAAACTTTGTGATCTAGTGCACTGCATCCAGAACCCTGTATACAAGTCTGGAGATATCACCATCATCGTTGTCTTCATCACAAGCAATCAGGCTTCATAGAGCCTCCATATGGTTATGAGGTAAACGCTGCTCTGCTCAGCTGCAGTTGCATAATTTGACACCGGACTCATTTTATAGTGCAGAAAGCCTAGAAAGCTGTAGCACATATGGACGGGCAGTATGGAACACTGGCTGTGGTCCAGTGGAGGAAAGCCTTGATGGAGGAGAGACAGCAACAGTAAGGAGTATTTAAAAACTAGGTCAAAATCTGAGTGAGGATGACTGCCTTTTGAAATGATGCCTGCTTGTAATAAACTGGCTGGGTTTCAAATGTACATTAGCGCTGTGTTTTGGGCTGGGCAGGGTCAGCTGGATAGTGCACTCCAAACCAGTCCAACAAGGGGTCTCAGAGGAGATACACAATCCTATATCACTGAACCGCCCTAGGAAGGCTTTGACAAAAAACAGCTCAACATTCCACGCATGATACTCAGGACTATAGTGCAGATGAGGCCACGCTATGTTCTCGCTTTCTACTTTCTTTTACGTTGAGAATTTAGGCTAAAAATATAAACATCAGATTGTTTTTCCAAATGCCTCAGAGCAGCCACCTTCTTTTCATTATTGTGCACTGAAAGTGTAATTGAGATCCAACATATTTGTCTGCTGGCCAGACAGGGTACATTGTCAAAAGAAAAGAAATTGTCAAAGTACATCAAGTACGCAGTTTGGCAAGGACAAGATGACCAAGAAAATAGTCCAATTTGAGTCATTTGTATGAGTTAATGGAGCAGACAATGTTGAAGTTACAACCCAGGCTCATTCTGAAAACGTACCACTATATACATTTCTGGAGAAAGCAAAATACGTCCCGGGAGGTATGTTTTTTGCAGTTTTTGTTTTCACAAATACATCAGAGGCTGCTGCTTTTTCAGATCTTAAATTTTTCTTGCGAGTGTCATTCACACCTGCCGCTCTCGTGTAAACCCACCAGAGGCGGCTGTTGACAGACTATTTGAATTAGGGTTGGGTCGATAGACGATGCCATCGATAGACATCACGATGCTGAGCCGGCATCGCAATCCTCTGCCCTGTCCCCATCGTATCAGCAACCAGCTCGCAAAAAATACACACTTAGGCCCCGTTTACACTAATACATCTTATTTTTAAAATCTTAGTTATCTTAGTCTTAAAATAGCATTTTAGAATGAAAACAATTCACGTCCACACTGGCGTTTCATCTAGCATTTCTGAAAAGCCCTCCTTCCACAGTATATCTGAAAATGCACATCACTTGACCACACACAAACACGCTCTGTCATGCGCTGCAGTGTGCACACGCGTCTGACTCTGAGCGCCAGCAGTCACCCCAGAGAGCAGTGCACGAAGGACAGTTTATCAAGGATGTACCGCTGGATCACATCTCACTATAGTTGTTAAACATAATATTTAATTAATCTTGACTCTATCTAACGACTCTTCTGTCTTTTGAATCTATCAGGTAACATGTCACAGCAACAGTACACTAATTCAATCTTTCTTTTCACGCTTGTACTTAGTAATTTTAGCGAGAACATCAGATACTGTTGGTTGGTTCCTGTTGGTTGTGTACCCTTTTTTACCAACCAAGAGTCCCGCGGAAAAAGTTATTGACAGGTGGTAATTTGTGTGTAACTTATCTTTATTTATTTATGATTTGGTTATGGGTAAAACAAAGACCAAGCCTTCTTTTATTTTACCACGTTCTCACCCTGATATTTACTTGTTTATTTTATTTTTTGGATTCTGTTTTTGTCTTACCTTATTTCTGGAACCGTTCTTCACCAGACTCGAACCCTGTCATTGTGGTCAACTCTCAAGTCTGCCAATGTACATGGCAAGCTAACGGGACAAACTGGTAACAGCAAGAAAGCCGTCCATAAGGAGGTAAACAGTAAGTTAGTCTGCGTCATACCGCCCTGTAACGTTTGTTTAAAAAATAAAATGCAACCATACGTAGCTTTGGCTAGATAATTTGAGATCTCCAGAAACGTAAATAGGGCTATGTTTTCAAAATGAACCTACGTTGGCAAGTTATCACTAGGAATGGGCAGCTGAATAAAGCTCACCCTATATTAATCATTTATTAAATTTCTTTGGGCTTAGTCTCTGATTTATCAGAGGTCACCACAGTGAAATGAACAACCAACTATTTTAGCATATGTTTTAAGAGCGGATGCCCTACCAGCCACAACCCAGTACTGGGAAACACCCATACACTCTCACATTCACGCACAGACTCATAGACTATGGCCATTTTAGTTTATTCAATTCACCTATAGCACATGTCTTTGAACTGTGAGGGAAACCAGAGCACCCGGAGGAAACCCACACCAACACAGGAAGAATATTCAAACATACCACAGTGCTAACCACTGAGCAACCGTGCCGCCCCCTCTATTAATCTATATATAGTATCCGCTGCTTTGCATTGAACCATAACTCATCTGCTTTCAGACCGGTCAGATTCTTCATCAGTTTCTGCATTTTCCTTCATCTGAAAGTCCTCCACCTACTTCTTCTGTCTAATTACATTTCCTTCCTCTCGTTCGTTCTCCTTGATGTCCCTCTTTGATAACATACACAATAACCCTCCCCCAAACCACACCCCGTCTCTAATCCCAGCTGCTATAGCCATGGTGCCTCTTATGCAGTCCACAAAAACAGTCAGATGGATGTACCAAAGGGGAGGTTGGCCCAGCAGGACAACAAGTCACAAAAAAAATCCCTCTGTCAGGCCATCCCACCACTTCGGGGCTCAGTCCACCATCTGGTCAGGCTGATGCTGCAGACGTGCCGTTGATTATGGCTGACCGGCCCTATGGGGGGTGGAGAGACCCAATTAAGAAACCAATCTGCTTTAATGTAAAATGTATGAGTCCCTATCCTACACTTTTTTTACTCTGGTTCTTCCTTGATCGCTGAATATATGACAATCAAATAGAAATCCTTTCAGTGTATTGTGGACATCACAGACTCCTTCGTTTCCTCAGATACAGGCTCTTTCCATCAGATGATTTTGATAAATGTTTCAGCTAGACTCTGCCAGAACCACAGACATTGATTTTCATCAGAGCTCAGGGAGGAAGTCTGCCCCCGGAGATCCAACAGTATGTATTTGTGCAGAGTGCTGATTTAGGATCAGATTTTCACATTGTTTACTGGGGTTTCAGCTCTGATCCAGAGACAGCATTCCTGATATATGATCCTGCACTTATTTGGGTCCTGGCGTACACATGAATCATAGCAACAAAGGCAGAAAATTAGACAATATACTACAAGAGGAAAGAGCACTGCTGTCATTATGTTTTGGGGGCTTGATTATTTTAGCATTTAAATTCTGTTTAATTTACAGTTAGTCAAATTTTAAATGCATAATAATTGTTCTGTATTTATTATAGTTAGCCCAATTAAGATAATTCAATTCAATTTAATTCACCTTTATTTGTATAGCGCTTATACAATGTAGATTGTGTCAAAGCAGCTTCACATAAAAGGTCATAGTAAATTGGAACAGTGTAGTTCAGTTTGTAGTGTTTTAGTTCAGTTCAGTTTAGCTCAGTTCAGTGTGGTTTAATAATCACTACTGAGAGTCCAAATATTGAAGAGCAAATCCAACGATGCGCAGCTTATATGTCAGTGAGCTTATATGTCATGTCAGCTTATATGTCATGACATGAAGATATTCATGATATCATCAACCCGGGCTCATTCTGACAACGTACCTCTATATACATTTCTGGAGAGCGCCAAATACGTCCCAGGAGCAAATCCACCAGAGGCCGATGTGTATGCTTTTTAAGATCTCAAATTTCTCTTGCCAGTGCCATTTGCACTTGCTGTTCCCACGTAAATTCACCAGAGGCCGCTGTCAATTGACTGACTGACTGATCGACTGATCCACCCGCCTCCTTCCCTGAACCCAACCAATAATGTTTTCAAAAGCACCAATTAACCCGCCCACCAACTTCCCTAAATTCAATCGACAGTTTTAAAAAACAATCCAGAAAAAGAAAAGCCCTCGCCTGATTTTTACCATGTTTTCAGATTTTACCACATTCTCACCCTGTTATTTACTTGTTCAATTTTGGCTTCTGGTTTTGTTTTACCCACCCAATTTGGCATCGTACAATGTCTAATGTGAAACATCGTGATGGACGATGGCATCGTCGTCATAGGCTTAGGTGAATAAATTATTTATGAATTATTAGTTAACTCATAACGAATTAATTATTTGTAGCCTACCGTTTCAACTACCTGACCCGCATGGTCTTTGTTTTACCCATAACCAAATCATAAATAAATAAAGATAAGTTACACACAAATTACCACCTGTCAATAACTTTTTTCCGCAAGACTCTGGCATGAATATGCAGAGTGATCTGTGTTGTTATAAAAACGTTGGCAAACATGGTTGGTAAAAAGATACACAACCAACAGGAACCAAACAACAGTATCTGAGGTTTTCTAAGTACAAGTACAACTAAATTACTAAGTACAAGTGTGAAAGTGAAAGATTGACGCAGTGTACTGATGCTGTGACTCGTTACCTGATAGATTCAAAAGACAGAAGAGTCGTTAGATAGAAACAAGATTAATGAAATATCACGTTTAACAACAATGAGATGTGATCCAGCGGTACATCCTTGATAAACTGTCCGATCGCTATGTTGGCTCAGCATCATGTTGTCTATCGGCAATCGGTGATGGACGGTGGCATCGTCTATCGACCCAACCATAATGTGTGGTGTGTCTTAAGATGTTAATATGTTCTCTTTTCTATGTGTGTAAAACTTCCAATAAAAAGTGCTTGTGAAAAAAAGTTTTTGGTTGTGTTTATAATGTGTTTACAAGGATAAACAGTACAGTATTTCTTCTGGTCCTCCACTGGGAATTTGATTAAATATACATATATTGCACATTAACATAATGTAACGCAATGCACATAATATAAACAGCTTTATTTGAAATATAGAAAATGAACTTGGCGTCATGGTGGTGCAGTGGGTAGCACGATTGCCTCACAGCAAGAAGGTCGCTGGTTCAAGCCCCGGCTAGGTCAGTTGGCATTTCTGTGTGGAGTTTGCATGTTCACCCTGTGTTTGCGTGGGTTTCCTCCGGCTATAATAATGTGGTTTAGATTAATTGGATAAGCTCAATTGGCCGCAGTGTATGTGTGTGAATGAGAGTGTATGGGTGTTTCCCAGTGTTGGGTTGCGGCTGGAAGGGCATCCGCTGCGTAAAACATACGCTGTATAAGTTGGCGTTCATTCCGCTGTGGCGACCCCAATTAATAAAGCGGCTAAGCCGAACAGAAAATGAATGAAAATTTTAAATCAGAGCGGATTCATTTGGTTTCATAAAAATTGGTCCATGCAAATATACTGATACTCATAATACCAAAGGGAAGGAGAGAGAGCATGTGAGTGAAAGGGAAGGGAGGAGGAGGATAGAGGAACAGGAGAATGTGGAAGACCTTCACTTCACCTGCCAGACACAATTTATTAAGCCTCATCCCAACAGTCATAAAGCTAACCAATCAGCTTTAAGCATCCAGCAGTTCCTCAAATATTCACACTGATCTGTGTGAATCTGATCACACTGATCTACAGTACTGTATGTTGAACTTTCACACTAAAAAAGGAAAATTATGGTTTTGTTTTGTTTTTTCATTACAAACACCCCTCTTATTTTGTGTTGTTTCATGTAGTGTTGCATGTAAAGACAGCACATCATTCTTGTCTATCAGCTGTGCTTTGTAAAGTTGGGAAAGATAATACGGCATAATAATAATACAGAAAAAAAAGATGGCATAGGAGGTGAAGACGCTCTGCTCAGCAAACAGCAGTGCTAGAAAGGATTATAGGAATAGCAGCATTCCAAAGAAACGTCTGCAAAGCTTCAAGTGTAAGAGCGCGGAATGACAGCAACAACAAACTTCTTTCATACAGTGAAATAAATGAGAGAGGAAAGAAGATGAAGGCTGAGTGTTGAAGAAATCATTCTCTAACAAACATCTATACAGCAAAAAAAATAATACATTCACTGTGACAGAAAAATGTGCTAATAATGATTATATGCAATGTTTTATTCGACACTGTAAAAATGCAGGGTTCCACACAATTCATTCATGATGTCCCGACGCAAATCATTTAAGCTAACATAACAAATTTAAGTTATTAGAACACAATTTTTTTGTTTAAGCTCATTATAAATAGTGTAAGATGCAATAATTTAAAGTTTTCAGGAACTCTTTAATTACTGCACACTATTCATAATGTATTAAACATTGGCAAATAGTTAATTACTCATTATCTCTACATTAAGCAACATTAGTATAGTACAAATAGACCTCAGGTTACAAAACTGCATGAAGTTGTGTTAATTAACACTCGTTTGCTCATTCAGAGTACTTATTTAAAATAAGCTGAAACAACACAATTCTTTAGATTTTATTGGGACAACTTAATTTTGTTATGTTCAATCCACATAAATTTGGTAAAAGCGTTAAGTTAATTTAATCAAATTGTGTTGGGACAACATGAATGATTTGTGTGGAACCCTGCATTTTTTACAGTGAAGCATTTATTAACATACAAAGTAACTATTACTATATGCTAAAAATAAAATGTATAAATGTTCAACTGAATAGTTATTACTAATCAACTTACTCATTCTGAATGATCTTAAACCACCAACTACTCTTAAAGAATAGCTTTAAATAATGCAATATTTAATTTGGTAAAAAAAAAAAAGATTAATAACTAACATTAAGCACATTATACATATTTGTATAAACTGCTAACTCATTCATTCATTTATTCATTCATTCATTTGTTTTCTTTTCGGCTTAGTCCCTTTATTTATCTGGGGTCGCCACAGCAGAATGAACTGCCAACTTATCCAGCATATGTTTTCCACAGTGGATGCCCTTCCAGCTGCAACCCATCACTGGGAATCTAAACTGCTTACTAATGACTACTAATGCTAATGCTTAACAAATAACAAATTAACTATTTGCTAATACTTAATAAATGATTCATAGTGTGGAGTTATTATAGTGTTACCAAGTTTTCAAGTAGATTTAAAGTCAGAAAATAATGGCACATATTATGTAAAATGTTTATTATCCCAGCTTCTCAAAGTAATTTTAAGCAACATTCTGTAAAAATATTATATGCAGTAATTGCACTCATAACGAAATCAAAACAAAAATAGTGGAGGTGCAAGCCAGAGCATGTTAGTTGCTTGATTTCCACTTCACATGTCTGCTAATTGCACCATTACTGCCCACACACTTGAAGGCTTGTCTGTGTTCTTTTCTGATTTCTAAAATAACAAAAAATGCATCAAAATAATGCATTAAAATGTCATAGCCATTTCCTCAATATTTTATATTTAGTCATATGTATATGTGGGTGTTTATGAGCCAAAGCAGCACATGCCTGTGTGTGTGTGTGTTTTAATCCCTGAAAGAATGCCATTAGCCACTAACCATTCCCAGTTCTGAGAGAGTTGTGATATGGAAACTTTCCAAGGCCACAAACTAAAAGTTTACTAAACGATTTACTAGGAGTAAAAGGTTCTAAAGGTTAGGCTAATTATACATAAACTTTCAGAGACTGGCAATGGAATTTATTACAGATCAAAAGAACCACCTGTTTCTACACAAAATACAACAACACAACACTGAAAATTGCAGATTTTGAAACAGGCATTATTTAATCTATAGAAAATGTCAAGGGCAGGTGGAAATATATGATGAAAGCAACATGGCTGTACAAAGGCTCATGCTAAAGAATGTTCACATAAAATACAGCTTGGATATTTTCTAGCATAAATGGTCTTGTATCTTTTTAATATGGCTGGGCAATAAAATCGGTATCGGTATTTATTGACCTAACACCATTGTCATTCATTCATTCATTCATTTTCTTTTCGGCTTAGTCCCTTTATTAATCCGGTGTCGCCAGAGCGGAATGAACCGCCAACTTATCCAGCACATTTTTACGTAGCGGATGCCCTTCCAGCCACAACCCATCTCTGGGAAACATCCCTCCACATTCACTCACACTCATACACTACAGACAATTTAGCCTACCCAATACACCTGTGCCGCATGTCTTTGGACTGTGGGGGAAACCAGAGCACCTGGAGGAAACCCACACAAATGCAGGGAGAACATGCAAACTCCACACAGAAACGCCAACTGACCCAGCCGAGGCTCGAACCAGCGACCTTCTTGCTGTGAGGCGACACACTACCTACTCCGCCACTGAGTCGTCCAACACCATTGTCAATATCGATAAAAAAAACTTTGCTATGAAGTTTCGGTATGAAGTGCTATAGTTTTATAAAAATATGACTGCTTAGCATGCACCTTAGAAGCAATGCCAATAAGCTTAGGGTGTAAGTTTGTCATTTCCAATGGAGGCGCACGACTTGCACGACGTGCATATAGGAGCGACGCACACATGTTATGCAAACGGCGCATATGTGAGACGCTCGCATTTTCCAGGCGCACCTGCTTGAACAAAGGCAGGAGAGCACAAGCTCAAAGCGCTTTGAAAATGTTGAAGGAAACCACACACTCATGCTTGTCACTTCAGGTTAGAAAAACAACACATGCGAAAATAAGCAGCAGTGAGAAGATTGTAAATAAAAAGGATGTAAGGATGTGGCTTTTTGGTTTCTTTTCTTGTGCATCCCAGCACGCAATATCGCCCAGCCCTACTTTTTATCATTAATTCTTTATTATTATTATTGATGTAACTTGATTGTCAAATGAAAAAGTCATCAGCAACATAATTTAGACAATTAATGATCATGTTATGAATGTAAATGTGCATACACAGCACACATTGAATTCCAAAGTGTTTTTCAACGAATAAACAAATTGTACAGTTGTAAAGCAAAACCTCAGTGTTGTCACATTATGGCAAATGTTGGTTATTACATTACGGTAATTGTTTAAAAAAAAAAAAAAAAACATTATAAAATATTGTAAGAAAATCTAAGCAAATTAGTCCTAAAATCAATTATTTCTTTTAGAATTTTTTTTAGTCTTATTCATTTTACTTTTTGAAGACATTCAAATTTCTCTTGTTTCTTAACGAGAGCTTTTCTCATAATGTTGGGCTGAATGCTAATGTATGTCCTGTATCAAACATCGACACCAACAAAAGCTCTAGAATAAAGGCATGCTTAGCTTTAAGTTTGAGTATACATAGCCTCTGGGCTGGCTGTGTGAAGGTGTGTCAAGGGTGAAATCCAGGGGAGGAAAGCAAGTATTCCCATAAATCATAACACCTTGACATTAACCTAAATGCACTTAAAAGGACAAGTCTGGATGCCTCTCCATCTAAGTGGACTTTTAAAAAAAAGTATGTAGCACAAAGCTCTTAAATGCTCACAAATTTTCCAGAGCGAAACCAGACCTCGAAAAACACCTTTAGCGCACATAGCACTGAACACCTGGTTATTTTTTTAAACTAACATAACTATAAAGCAACATGCCCATAAGCACATGCACTTACTTCAGAAAAGCCTGAATCCACTATGGCAAAAACATGTGACAACAAGTCATGGCTAAAATCCAAACTAAGCATTTTACCCAAATACCCAAAGGGCAGGTTGCCTTCATCATCACCCTAAAAATCATACGCCCCTACTAAAAATAAATTGGAATCGATGGAAAATGGGTTATAATAACAGGAATGGGTGGAAAAGCATAAAAAGAAAAGAGGTGTGTGAGTTTGTTTGTGCACACACACACACACTCACACATACTGTCATGGATTGGTCAGGCTTTCACGACCCCCACTCACGAAGATCACCATCACCTGACTTCTAATGAGCACACAGCTGCATCACATTCACGAGCACCAGATAAAAGCACAGCACTCCAGTCGCTCATTGTCCGGGCTCGTCTCGACGAAAGCGGACAACTGAGCGACCACTCAGCGTAGTCATCCTCAGCTAAACAAACGATTTACTTACCTGTTCTCTTTGTATTCCTCCCTAGTCTTCCTGGTCCTCCCGTATCGTCCTGTCTTCCAGTCCTTCCAAGTCTGTGTCATCCTCTGTCAGCTGTATCTGGTGTGTGCTGTCCATCCTCGTGTATTCCTGTTACCCAGCCACGGAGGAGAAGACCCCAACATCATTCCTGATCCTCCTGGCTATCCTTCATGTGCTCCTTGTTGTCATTCAATAAACACCCTAACGTTTCCTTACCTCTGTCTCCTGTCCGCTTCATAACAGAAGCCCGGACCCATAACGACGACAACATGAGCACCCCCGATCACTTACAAGAGCTGGTGGACCAGTTGAAGCGGATTCTACAGCCACCAGCTCCACTTTCCAACGCACCACCAGCACCGAGCACTTCCGCCTCCACAGTTTCTTCTTCGGCCCTTCCTTCCAGTCCCATGGCCCGACCAGCGCCCTACTCAGGCGGAGCGGGGGAGTGCAATGGTTTTCTGTTACAATGTTCCCTCATATTCGAAATGCAACCTTCTCTATATCCCACAGATAAGTCGAAGATCGCCTACATCGTATCTCTACTCTCTGGACCTGCACTTAAATGGGCTGAGACGATCTGGAACCAAGCCGGGCCGGTCATGAATTCCATCACTACCTTCACGGAGTATTTCAAAGAGGTGTTTGGACGTTCTGATGGGGAAGTAGCCGCTGGAGAGCAGCTGTATCATCTAAAGCAAGGTACTCTATCTACACAGGAATATGCTCTCCGGTTTCGCACTCTAGCAGCTGCAAGTGGATGGAATGAGAGATCGTTGTTGACCACGTACCGGCTCGGCTTGGAACCCACTCTCCGAATCCAACTGGCCACATTAGATGATACAATGGGTCTGGAGAGATTCATCCAACATTCTCTCCGATGTTCCGATCGTCTCCGTTCCTATCAACGGGACACCATCACCCCCTCGTCTGCACTCCTCCAATCGCCTGAGTCAACAGCCTCTCCAGAACCAGAACCCATGATAATAGAGTCTGGAAGACTGACATCAGCGGAACGACAGAGGAGGCTGACCCGGGGTCTGTGTCTATACTGCGGTGTCAGTGGACACACCCGTATGGAGTGTCCCCTTCGTCCCATTCGGACTTCAGTGAGTGTATTCAGTACGAATATTGAACAATGTAAACCACTTACTACCACCGTACAAATAACTACTGCCTCTATTTCTCTCCTTGTCACAGCCCTCATCGACTCCGGGTCAGCAGGGAACTTCATCTCCCAATCCCTCTGTCGTCAACTCCACCTCCGTACTGAGGCGTCCTCGCACATATACCAGATACAACCGATAACCCAGTGCACTCGATCTTCGACCCGTATCCATCGACAATGCGAAGACATCCTTCTTCAAGTGGGGTTGTTACATCAAGAGAGGATTCAATTTCTGGTTCTGGAGGGTGCAAATATGGACATCATTCTAGGGCGCCCGTGGCTGGTGAAGCACGATCCCATCATCTCTTGGGGCACAGGAGAGATAAAGAAATGGGGATCTGGATGTACACCTGCCTGTTTTCCAAATCTCCCTCTTCAAGGTCGGAACCCCATTTCTTTGTTTGCAACATCGGTCGAGAGCCCTCCTGAGAAGCAGTCTATCCACATTCCTAAGGAGTACAGCTCCTTTCAAGATGTCTTCTGCCCCAAGAGAGCTTCCCAGCTACCGCCGCATCGGCCATGGGACTGCGCGATCGACCTAGTTCCAGATGCCCAGTTGCCAAGAGGTAGGATCTACCCGCTCTCGCTTCCAGAGAATCAGGCAATGGAAGATTACATAAGGGAGGCTCTGAGTCAGGGGTACATACGTCACTCAAAATCACCAGCCGCCTCAAGCTTCTTCTTTGTGGCCAAGAAGGACGGAGGGCTACGTCCATGCATCGACTACAGGGTCCTAAATAACGGTACAGTAAAATACCGATATCCCCTTCCTCTGGTACCAGCCGCTTTGGAACAGCTCCGAGAAGCTAAAGTCTTCACTAAATTGGACCTCCGCAGCGCGTATAATCTGATAAGAATACGTGAGGGGGACCAATGGAAGACAGCATTCGTGACCCCTACTGGCCACTATGAATATGAGGTCATGCCTTACGGTCTGGTCAATGCCCCCTCCGTATTCCAAAACTTCATTCATGAAGTCCTCCGGGAGTTTCTTCACCACTGTGTAATAGTGTACATAGATGACATCCTCATTTACTCCCGGAGTGAGGCCGAACATCGCCAACACGTTGCGGAGGTCCTACACACATTGAGAGAACATCACCTCTACCTCAAAGCGGAGAAATGCTCATTCCACCAGAAGTCGATTCATTTCTTGGGATACATCATTGACCAAACCGGTATACGTATGGATGGGAAGAAAATTGAGGCTGTTCTATCCTGGTCAGAACCCACTTCCATTAAGGAGCTCCAGAGGTTTCTTGGGTTTGCTAACTTTTATAGACGGTTTATCAAGGACTACAGCAGGATTACATCACCTCTCACTAATCTCCTCAAGGGTAAACCCAAAGGACTGGAGTGGACCAAAGAAGCAGCCGCAGCCTTCCGCCTTCTTAAGAAGGAGTTCACAAGGGCCCCACTCCTGACTCATCCTGACCCAAATCTTCCTTTCGTGGTGGAAGTGGACGCATCCACCACCGGCGTCGGGGCAGTATTATCTCAACATCATGATACACCGCCCCGACTGCATCCCTGTGCCTATTTCTCTCGGAAGTTGAGCCCGGCGGAGCAGAATTACAGCATAGGAGACAGGGAGCTTCTAGCAATCAAGCTAGCCTTGGAGGAGTGGCGTCACTGGTTGGAGGGAGCCAAACATCCGTTCCAGGTGATCACAGATCACAAAAACCTCCAATACATCAAAGAGGCCAAGAGACTATGTCCACGTCAAGCCAGATGGTCACTTTTCTTCTCACGTTTTGATTTCTCCATTTCCTATCGTCCAGGACCCAAGAATCTAAGAGCAGACGCTCTCTCTCGTTTACACGAGCATCACGATCATGAAGAACTCCCAACGAAGATTCTTCCCGAACACATCTCCATTTGTCCGATCACCTGGAACGCTCCTCCAGTCGTTGCCACTCCGGAAGCCCCTGCTCCGCCGGGATGCCCTCCTCATCGGCAGTTCATACCACCTGAACACCGGGTAGATCTGATCCACTCCTTACATACCTCGTTAGGCACTGGACATCCAGGGATCAACAATACTCTCTCGCTAGTATCCCAACGATTCTGGTGGCCAAACATGGCAAGGGATGTGAGGCAATATGTTCAGGGCTGTAAGGACTGTGCCCAATCCAAGAGCCCACGTCATCTACCCGCTGGAAAGCTCCATCCCTTGCCGATTCCGAACCGTCCCTGGTCACACCTAGGAGTGGACTTTATCACTGACCTCCCTTCGTCAGAAGGTAATACCTGTATTCTAGTCATAGTAGATAGATTCTCAAAGTTTGTCAAACTAATCCCTCTGAAAGGTCTTCCCACAGCCTTTGAAACTGCCGACAATATCTTTAATCAAGTCTTCAGGTCATTTGGTATTCCAGAAGATATTGTGTCGGACAGAGGTCCACAGTTCATCTCACGTCTATGGAAAGCCTTCTTCAAGCTCCTAGGTGTGGCCGTCAGCCTCTCTTCTGGATATCATCCCCAAACCAACGGGCAGACAGAGAGGAAGATTCAGGAGGTGGGACGGTTCCTGAGGACCTTCTGCAGTGGTCACCAGAACTCCTGGAGCCAGTATTTGGGCTGGGCAGAATATGCCCAAAATTCACTGCGGCAACCCTCCACCGGACTCACGCCATTCCAGTGCGTCCTGGGCTTCCAACCACCGCTCTTTCCCTGGGATGGCGAACCATCTGATGTCCCCGCAGTGGATCACTGGTTCCGGGAGAGCGAGAGAGTCTGGGACGAGGCTCATCAACATCTGCAGAGGGCAGTCCGTCGAAGCAAGGTAACCGCCGATAGGAGAAGGTCTGAAGAACCCAGATACACACCCGGACAAAAGGTGTGGCTATCCACCCGGGACATACGCATGCGACTGCCCTCTCGCAAGTTAAGTCCCCGATTTGTTGGTCCCTTCACCATCGTGGAACAGGTTAACCCCGTCACCTACAAACTGCAATTACCCTCTCACTACCGTATTCACCCTACATTCCACGTATCACTCCTGAAACCCTATCACGATCCTGTTCTTCCCTCCACAGAGCCTGACCACGAAGAGGAACCCCCTCCTCCACTGCTCCTAGAAGAAGGAGCCGTCTACGCAGTGAAGGAGATCTTGCGTTCCCGACGTCGTGGTGGCCAGTTGGAGTACCTGGTGGACTGGGAAGGGTACGGCCCCGAAGAAAGGACATGGGTTCCCAGAGCTGATATTCTCGATCCTAGTCTCATGGTGGAGTTTCATGAGAGCCACCCTGAGTTCCCAGCGCCTAGAGGCAGAGGGAGACCACCACGGCGTCGGAGGTGTCGGCCCTCAGGAGCGGGCCCTGGGGAGGGGGGTACTGTCATGGATTGGTCAGGCTTTCACGACCCCCACTCACGAAGATCACCATCACCTGACTTCTAATGAGCACACAGCTGCATCACATTCACGAGCACCAGATAAAAGCACAGCACTCCAGTCGCTCATTGTCCGGGCTCGTCTCGACGAAAGCGGACAACTGAGCGACCACTCAGCGTAGTCATCCTCAGCTAAACAAACGATTTACTTACCTGTTCTCTTTGTATTCCTCCCTAGTCTTCCTGGTCCTCCCGTATCGTCCTGTCTTCCAGTCCTTCCAAGTCTGTGTCATCCTCTGTCAGCTGTATCTGGTGTGTGCTGTCCATCCTCGTGTATTCCTGTTACCCAGCCACGGAGGAGAAGACCCCAACATCATTCCTGATCCTCCTGGCTATCCTTCATGTGCTCCTTGTTGTCATTCAATAAACACCCTAACGTTTCCTTACCTCTGTCTCCTGTCCGCTTCATAACACATACAGTCTGAGTGTTGAAACATTTGCACTCCCTTTGAGGATTAAAACCCAAAGACTGACTCATTTTTACTCCCTCTCTGACCAGCTACAGGAAGTGGCATAATCTATTAGTTGCTGTCACTTTCCCCATGGACTATAGAATGACTGCTATAAAGTGCTTCTACTGTTTCCATCACTTTGTTATTGGGCTTTCATACAGTATACAGTGAATGTGAGAGAGTGCTCTTTAATTCCTGCCTCTATTCATCTGGCAGATCAGAATGAATGCGAGGAAATAGGTAACGACAGGCACAAAATAGGCACGAAAAGGCATGCTGAGTGTGAGAGAGGAAGAGAAATCACTGTGGAAAGATGACAGAGCTGCCTTAAGGCCTAAATGCCACAAAAGCACCTGCAGGATAAATAACCCCTAAAGCACAGATGGGGCTTGTTGTTAGAACAGAAAGAATTTGATGCAGAAAGACCCAAAGAAGTTTGTGTAGGTCAGTTTTTTTTTTCTTTATAATAGAAGAGATACAGATACAAGCTGCTTACTGTACCACAAGAATTTAAGGCCATTTTCTTTTAGCATTATTATAGTATTCATTAGAACTTTTTATGTAGCTTCTATTTTTAGATATTCATTTTTAATTGTGCGATAGTTATTGTCCACAGTAACATTGTAATTGTTGTTTCAAAAATGTGCGAGAAATTATCATGTATTGTAACACATTGGGCCCTATTATACACCCAGCGCAATAAGGCGCAAGACATGTTTCCATGTGTTGCTAGTTTCAGACCAACGCAACACTAATTTTTGTTTAAATAGCAAATCTATTTGCGCCACTTTGTAGACACATGGGTGTTCTGGTCTGGAAAAGAGTCGTGTTAAGGCACATAGTAGGCGCATAGCTATTTTGAGGAACTAAAATAGACTGCTCAATAGACCAGCTGACAGCAAATCTAAAGTCCAGTCCAGAGCGTGTCAGTTGTGCGCCTCGCTTAAACATTGCTTAATACACACAGGATGTACAGCAATACACAAATATCTTTACAAATGAAAAAGAATTAAAGGATTAAAATGTTACAAAAATTATTATTTTATACATAAATATAAAAACCACTGCCTTCATGCCTTCTTCACTCCTGGGGCTTTTTTCAGTTTATTCACGACAACTTGCTTTTGTATAATGTAATTATTATCATTAGTATTATTTATTATATGCATATTTATATTTGTTTTATTAAAAACAAGCTTAGATTTGTCTACCTGTCAGGTTTTGGCCATGTAAATAGCAAATGCGCTATGGAGCGACGCAACTGACTCTTAAAGGGAATAGGAGATGAGACTCTGATTGGTTTATTCTCAAAACACACCCATAACCTATTAAGAGAATAAGCTCAACCCTGTTAGACTATGCACCTCGGCACAGAGCGTGTTTTACCGTCTTTAAAATAGCAAAAGTGGATTCGAACACGCCCTTAATGCTTTTGCGCCATGCGCTTTAGACTTTGCGTCTAGACCATTAAAATAGAGCCCATTAACTTTGACAACAAATAACACCAACATATCTTTAGGGTCTAAAGGCATTGCTTGCATGATAAAGTCTATTAGAATGCAGTTATAATAACCCTATAATTCAAGTTATAAAACATTCCAGTATTGTGGTAATATCACTGAAGGATTGAAAAGTGCCAACTTTCAATTCAATTCAATTCACCTTTATTTGTATAGCGCTTATACAATGTAGATTGTGTCAAAGCAGCTTCACATAAAAGGTCACAGTAAATAGGAACAGTGTAGTTAAGTTTGTAGTGTTTAAGTTCAGTTCAGTTTAGCTCAGTTCAGTGTGGTTTAATAATCACTACTGAGAGTCCAAATATTGAAGAGCAAATCCAACGATGCGCAGCTCTACAGATCCTGAACCATGCAAGCCAGTGGCGACAGCGGAGAGGGAAAAAAAACTTCACTAAAGGCGGAAGTGAAGAAAAAAAACCTTGAGAGAAACCAGGCTCAGTTGGGCACGACCATTTTAATTTCTCCGCTGGCCAAACGTCTTGTGCAGAGCTGCAGTCCCAGTGGCGGAGGCTGGAAGCTGGCCTCAGCGAAGACTCGTCTGTCTCTGGAGCGTCATAGGAAACAGTCTCATGTTCTCCATTCTTCCATGACCATCGCAGTAGTTGTTCAGGATTCGGCCAGGTCCAGGATATGGAAACCTTGGGATCATCTCGTCGTTGGTCTTGGATCGAATCAGTGACTCTGCATAGTCTGAGGGCCTCGGGAAGAGTATCCCCAGGTGGAAATGGAGAATAAAGAAAATAATTAGCGTAGCTGATGTTCACAGTGTATATCAGCAAGATGCATAACCTGTGTGGAAGCCCCCTAAGTGGTGCACTAAGTGTATGCTTTACTGAACAGATAGGTCTTTAATCTAGTTTTGAATTGGGAGAGTGTGTCTGAGCCTCGGACGTTATCAGGAAGGCTGTTCCAGAGTTTAGGAGCTATAAATGAGAAGGCTCGACCTCCTTTACTCGACTTTGCTATTCTAGGTACTACCAGAAGCCCTGAGTTTTGAGATCTTAAAGAGCGAGTTGGATTGTAGCGAGACAGAAGATTGGTTAGATAAGCAGGAGCTAGATTATTTAGAGCTTTATATGTAAGAAGCAATATTTTAAATTCAATACGAAACTTAACAGGCAGCCAGTGTAAGGAGGATAAAATTGGGGTGATGTGATCAAATTTTCTAGACCTGGTTAGAACTCTGGCAGCTGCATTTTGTACTAATTGAAGTTTGTTAATAGAGGATGCTGGGCAGCCAGCAAACAGAGCATTACAGTAGTCCAGCCTAGAAGTCATAAAAGCATGGACTAGCTTTTCTGCATCTGAGATGGATAGAATACTTCGTAACTTACCGATATTTCTCAGATATTTCTTTCTGTTTGAGGGAAAAACCCCCAAAACCACCAAGATATTCCCAAGCTGGACATCCTCTATTAAAGCTTTAGTTATGAATATGTGTTCATTCATTCATTCATTTTCTTTTTGGCTTAGTCCCTTTATTAATCAGGGGTCGCCACAGCGGAATGAACCACCAACTTATCCAGCATATGTTTCACGCAGTGGATGCCCTTCCAGCCACAACACTGGGAAACACCCATACACTCCTGCATTCACACACATACACTACGGCCAATTTAGCTTATTCAATTCACCCACAGTGCCACCATGAAGCCCTAATATTTCTTTAAATAGATTTCTATTAAGCTTCATTTTTGTTAGCTTTAGCATCAGTAATTTAAGTACTTTTCAAGAGTTCACACCTAGATAATGCTTGATGATGTTAGCAGGTTTAACATGCTGTCCTGGGAGAGAACACTGAGCTCGGAGATAGATAAGCCCAAGGCTCCCGCCTGGTCAATGAACATGTAAGGGGGTACGAGATCAGGTAGTTCTTGAGAGCTTCCCAATTCCCCAATTCCTTGATTAACAATGACAGCTCTATGGGAATAGACTGCCAACCACACCATTGCATAATCACGTAGAAAAGTGCAGTAATAAAGTTTGTGACTGTTACTATTGTTTAATTTACTTATATCACATGTCTTTGAACTGTGGGAGGAAACTGGTATACCCAGGGGAAACTCACACAAACACTGGGAGAACATGTAAACTTCGCACAGAAATGCCAACTGGCCTAGCTAGGACTTGAACCAGTGACGTTTTTGCTCTGAGGTACAAGTGCTAGCCACTAAGCCACCGTGTCGCCCGATCCTGGATTAAAATAGAAAAGAGGAGGAGTGTCTTTAAATCCTTATTAAGCCTTTAAGGGCAATTAAATAATTTATTTAATTCATGGGTTCTTAATTACAACAATAAATATTACCATAATAATTAAACAAAAATATCTGCACTGGACCAAATATTTAGCATAGCTTTGTATGCTTCAATTGAACAAGAAAAAAATATTCATCCTAAAACATTAAACAAATGTTATAGAAAGCCAAAAATGTACTTTCTTTTATTAAATTAATAAGCAGACTGATTGTATTTCTTGAAAAGTTCAATTAATGATCTGCCAGATAAAACCTTTTAATTCTAAGTGTAAATTAATTACTTTTCAGAATTAGAAGGTTCTATCTGCATTTGCCATGATTTTTTACCCCAATTTGCAAATTTAAGAGAATTTTACATTTAGGGTCTCTGTCATATTAATGGATGAAAGGCAACTGTTACACACATATTGTTAGCTGTATGGAATGAAAAATTTTTGAAGCTCAATATCTCAAAATCCTTTAGAACGCAGATAGAACCTTATAATTCCAAATTATTTGCATAATAAATTGTTGCACTCTATTTAAAAATATCTCATCAATTTGAATGAATAATTTACTAAATCAGTTTTAAAGAATGATTTTAAGACTTAGACTTCACTTGTTGGGATGAATCAGTGTTTTTGAATGAATCTGAAACAATATAAGATAATCTTTATAATTAGGGGTGTCCCGATCAGGTTTTTTTGCCCTCGAGTCCTAGTCTGAGTCATTTGATTTTGAGTATCTACCAATACCGAAACCCGATCCAATACTTCTGTAATACATAAAAAATAATAAAGAAGAGAGAGGAAATAGATCCAGGATGTTCCTTATGTTTTATTTAATTCACCTTATTTTAACATTCAACAACTCTGTTAACAAACAGAGCACTTCTGTGAGGTAGCTTGAACAATCAAATAATAAATAACATCAATTCTTCACTTTTGGACTTTAGTGCAACAGTAAATCTATTATAAAAACAAACAGCACCTCAACTTAAAATACCCGACAGGCAATGCCAAGTTTACATATGTCACAGTTAGCTATGGCAATGTTTTCGTCATCAACTTTATAATACCTCCAGACCGCAGACATACTCACGCTTTCCGCTTCAAGCAGCTTCCGTCTTCTGCTTTGCCGGTATTTAACTAATAGCGTCTCTGCAACAAATTGATGTCATGCCGCATGCGTTGCTGTTTCTGTGTGAAGTCAAGAAAGAGGTCTAACTCTGTGCCACCGCATAACTAGATATATACATATATAATCGAGTCCTGATTGAGAGGTAACGTCCGATTCTGATCGAGTCTGAAACTATGTGATCGGGCCCGATTTCCGATCACGTGATCGGATCTGGACATCCCTATTTATAATATAATATAATATAATCTTTACTTACTGTAAAGCTTAAAGTTACTGTGTGGATTTAACGATTATACACCAAAGCCATATCACAAACATGACAATGTTGAAATCATACTTCAAAGGTCAGTTGTTTATTCCAGTGTCATCGCTTTACACTGACATACAGAACAGACATAGCCAAATCGTTGTCACTTAGGCATAAAACTGCATGGGCATTTCAATCAATGCATGGCAGCTCAATTCAAATTTTTGCAATCTGAAAACAAATAATACAAAACATGAGTTTATTATTAGAAACCTCAGCTCCTAAAACTCCAAATACAGCATACTGTGCATGAATTATTCATGCTAACATTTCTAGCATCTGTTAGCTATAAAACAAGCCGTTACAGAAAGCCTGTTACCTTGGCTGCGACAACCCACCCTAAACACAAAACACTTAACCAGAGTTTCCAGCCGGCGAATAACACCAACCACATCAGTCTAATCAGAACCCTCTCCGTCTGTGATGTGGTTTTGGAGTGCTAACAACCACCACCACTACTTTCATCTTCTGCAGCTTTGCCGCAATTTCCACACCTTCCTCACACAATTGCTTTCTCCTTCTCTCACTTTCCATTAAATAATATTTATGAGCGGAAACAAATGATGACAGAGACGAAAATGACAGTAATCCTCTACTTTTAAAAAATGATTCACAGAATATTTAATGACGAGAGAAACAGACAACTGAGTATAACCAAAGAATGTGACGCATCAGCTTTCTTAGACAGTGACTCAGAGTTCAGCTTGGCTTAGAGAACAGACACTTTGAGTCTACACACACACACACATTTTCAAATAGGTAATTTGAAGAACCTTTTTTGTGAACACAAGCACTCCTCAGTGTGTTTAGTTTGACACAAGGATGAGCAAAGCTACATCTTGCCTCTGGCTATGTCTTGATGTAAAACCCTAATGGGAGACCATATCCAAAGATGAAGAAGAGTCAAAGGCATGCAACAGCCCTTTATTCGTGTTTTACTTTAAGGATCTGTCACTCTAGTCTGGTCATGTTACAGAGCCATGGGGGAATACATGACTGGCAGGCTCTGGAGAGACAGCTGTTTCTGTAAATACAGTCTTACTTCTGAACTTGCACACATATTTATTGCTAATAATGAAACAGAATCAAGCTGTCATGGACTATTTAGTACCTATAAACTCATAAATTGTCTTAATCATTGTTATTACACTTCATACTTTTGTTGAAAACATCATTAATTTGTGTCAGCATAATTCTAATTGAGAAATGTCTGAGACACTAAACTCTTTATTTACATTTTAACCCTTTATTAACAGCTAGTGGGCTTTAAGAGAGCTTGACACTAATATTTCTGGTGTATATCTGGGTTCATATGACATCAGAGTTTGGTTTGTTTGAATTTGCTCGAATTCATTGTTTGAACTCAAATTCATATTCATAAACTATACATTCACTGTAAAAAATAAAATAAAATTAATAAGTAAAAAACAAAATTTGCCAGAACTTAACCTGAATTCTGTACTAGAAACGGGGCTTCATTCGCTATATTGACCGATACACTTTCCCCATTCAAAATTATACAAGTGAAGTGCCATCTAAAATTTTCTTCTAAAATGAGCAATTCTAAACTTTACTTTATTTTTGTTCACTAATTTTACATTAAAGGCAATGGTAATAACATATTAATTGACATTAAAGGGAAATTACTCAACATATACATGGTTGACTGAGAAAATGCTAATTTTAGGAGAAAACTTAGATGGCACTTAGAGGTTTTTGCATCTGAACTCTTTAAGTGACATGTCTTGTGCATTTTATAGTCTTTGTTAATATATAGATGGCGTCACAGTCTCACAGTGGGTAGAACAATCGCCTCACAGCAAGAAAGTAGCTGGTTCGAGCCTTGGCTGGGTCAGTTGACATTTCTGTGTGGAGGTTGCATGTTCTCCCTGTGCTTGCGTGAGTTTCCTCCAGGTGTTCCGGTTTTCCCCACAAGTCCAAAGACGTGCTATAGGTGAATTGGGTAAGCTAAATTGTCTGTAGTGTATGTGTATGAATGAGTGTGTATGGATGTTTCACAGTGATGGGTTGCACCACCATCATGTTAACTGACATTAAATCAAAGTAATGTTCATTCATTCATTTTCTTTTCAGCTTAGTCCCTTTATTAATCTGGGGTCGCCACAGCGGAATGAACCACCAACTTATCCAGCATTTGTTTTATGCAGCGGATGCCAGCTGCAACCCATCACTGGGAAACACATATACACTACGGACAATTTAGCATACCCAATTCACCTGTACCGCATGTCTTTGAAATGTGGGGAAAACTGGAGCACCCAGAGGAAACCCACACGAACACAGGGAGAACATGCAAATTTCACACAGAAACGCTAACTGACCCAGCCGAGGCTCGAACCAACAACCTTCTTGCTGTGAGGCGACAGCACTACCTACTGCACCACTGCATCGCCCTCAAAGTAGTGTAATAAATTTTATTTATCAACATTAAATGTGACATTAAACTTGAATGTACATTACTGATGAGGAAAACAAGCTAAAAAGAACCATAGTAATGTCAACTATAAGATAAAAATAAAAGAAAATCTCCATTTACGGTTATAAAATGTATATATTAGCGAAACGTACTGTTAACCAGGTTATGGATTTTTACTGTAGTATTTTCAGTTTTTTAAGTTGAAATTACAATAAATTTTACATTGTTTGAGTTCTACGAAAAAGGATGGTCTTCCTAATAATACTAATGATCAGTACGCCAAAATACAATATAGTGATACTGTGTTCTGGTGGTCCCACGTTCAAATTTCAACTCACAGACCTTTCCCCAATCCCATCATCCTCTCTCCAAACAAAAAATGACAAAGAAAGTGTGATCTGGAGTACAGTTCATACAATCTCCACTATTTCTCATGCATGAATTGGTCAAGCTGTTTATTTATGAGTTTACTCATAACTCTTTCCTGAAAAGTGTCATTGATGCAGTGCAAGCAGAGAGAATTTGAATATCATTTCCACTTGCCTTCATTGGAAATAATAGACTTGGCACTACATTCATGACAAATAGACTCATGTGCTCTTCTGTGTTTAATTTTGAAGATTCAATAACATTTTCAAAATTCAAAGTACAACCATAAGGTAATCAATGATATCCAGCCATTGTTCCTGTCTTTTTCTGTACTTTCATTACCTCGTAACAAGGGTAACCAGCAGATGATTTTACTATGGTTTGGGACCAAAAATGACTATGACCATAAACACAATCCAGCAGGCGGAGGGGAAGAGAGATCCGTCAAACCACTGAAACCCACTGTAAATATTATGTTTTTTTTTTTTTATTCTATTCACTTCGACAATGTAAAGCTGCTTTGACACAATCTACATTCTAAAAGTGCTATAGAAATAAAAATGATATGTTGAACATTTCCCTACTCCTCTCTCTCTCTCTCTCTCTCTCTCTCTCTCTCTCTCTAATTTTGCTTCCTTTCTCAATACTCTCCTATCTAATAAAGGCCAAAAATAAATCTTAAAAAGAAAGAAAAATGACCACACATGAACCTGACTTGCTGAATAGATACGTACCATTGCAATGAATCAGAAAACCAGGGTTTATCATAATCTATGATAAGTTTTAACATACACTTAAAATAGCATTTGTTTTCCAAAGCCTCTCAAAATCAGTCATGGGTACGGCCAGACAGAATCTGCGGATGTTTTTTGCTATTTCTGCAGAGAAGTTTGGTAAAAATCTGCGGATTTCTGCGGAATTATTTTGGGAGTATCATAACTAAAACCTTAATATGTGAAATAAAAAATATATATTTTTACATTTTATTTAATGTTTAAAATGCAAATCCAATTAGATTCACTTTATTTGGTAAATAAAGCAAGTCTCTCAAATAATATATCTACTGAAAGACAGAAAATATTACTGTACAAACTGCATTGTACATAAATCAGATGAACATTTTCATATTAGTCAATAATATTACTGAAATTAATTTAAAAACTGAATAAATATATATTTACACACATTTACTCAAGTAAATAAACATAATTAAAGATGGGCTAAAAATCTGCTGAAAATTGGCGGAATTCTGCGCGCGCAGATTCTGTGTGGGCCTAGTCATGGGTTATATTGGAGCAAAGATGAAGTGAAATTACTGAAACTGAGTTGAAAGAATGTATTTCACAAGAATTGTCCAAAATACAAAAAAAGCCTTGATTCTTGTTTAGTGTGATGAAATAATAAAACAACAGCAGCAAAAAAATGCTACAATAAGGATGAGTGGAATCCTGAAGAATCCAGTATCCTTTGTTCAGTGAAATGAGAGTTTATTTGCATGTAACAAATTTTGGTCTGTTTATAAATATTGTATTACCTTCTGAAACTCAACTGAACCAGTATGAAATCATTGTTTTGAAACAAAGCAAAGTTTACATGTCTTACTTTGAAAATGTTCTTAAATTACATCCATGAACCATGATTTTGCTACTTGCTAATTGGTTGTATGTGGTATAAGTGGGAGGGACACCTTCATGCTTGAAAGCATTTGATTGGGTAAAACTCTGTGCAGGATAAGTTATCATTATTTCTGAGAAAAGAGAAGAAAATCTGTTTTTAAGTGTGTTTAATTAGTTTTAAATGTTAGGATATTTTATGCTTTGCTAAAGAATCAATCTTTTCAGGAACAAAAGTATATAAAATTTCTCGGAAACCATTCCAAGCTAACTCAAACAATACAATACAATTAACCACATTCATACATTCACATTTTGTTTTGTGCTGAATGAGACAGGCATGTAAGTTTTTGTTTGCAGTTAAAATAAATGGCTGTGTTCACTATTACATTACAAATAAGGTGAAGAGATGGCTTCAAAGTAAATACACATAAACTATAAACCACAAAACTCATTATGATCTCATGTGGTCTTTCAGACAGAGTCAGTGCTCTTTATGTGCCCTCAAGGGGGCTTTCGGTTCACATAAACATGGCCTGGAAGAGTTTATAAAAAGGTTTAATAAGACATAGACGGTTTCCCTCACAGTCCAAAGACATGCAGTATAAGTGAGTTGGATGAACTCAATTGGAAATAGTGTACGAGTGTGTGTGTGTGAATGGGAGAGTGTATGGGTGTTTCCCATTGCTGGAAGAGCATCCGCTGCATAAAAGAAATAGTTGGTGGTTCATTCCGCTGTGGCGACCCCTGATAAAACAGGGACTAAGCCGAAGGAAAAAGAATGAATGAAGACAAATAAACAATAGAGAAACCCAACTGGTAGAATGTAGTGCTTACTATTCAAATGCATGTGTTTGAATCCCAAACAAACATTTCCCATAAATTCAATACAATTATTGCTGTATAAACTGTAAGCTAAATCCAGTGCATACATGTAATAATGAATGTTGAATTTCATTATCTCTGTACGGGGTCAAATTAACTTCAACTTCAAGTGTCTACATCTTCAAGTTTTTTCATATAAGAATACAATTTCCCTTTAGAGTCAGAGGTCAGGAAGTGGTTTGAGATTGGGCAAAATAGAAAGGATCGGCAGCTGTTTACAGCTGTATTGGACAGACTCTCACACACAGACAGTTAAACTACATGCTGCATCCCGAGCCAGACTAATATAAACCCACTGGAGACTCTGTTCGTCTGTGAAAACTATCCTAAGGCACATATCGCTAGACTAGAACCACAAGAGAGGGAAAACAGTCTGGACGGGAACTCATGCTACTATAAAAACAGGAACTCTACTGTACAATATCACTTTTTTTATCACTCAAAGTAGAGATTAGAAAATAAAGAACATTCACTAAATGACCCACTGATTTCTTTTTTTCTTTTGCAAATTAAGCAAGACCAGTCATCCATCTTCAGCCTAAACCAGAGGCCTTTCTCTTTCTAGCACCGATGCTGCAACACACAGAAAATCCAGATGTGCACTAGTGATGATGTCACTGCACACGGACCACATGTACAGACCACTCATCAAGCTATCAGTGAAAATATCAAACTCCCACCTACTGAAGCCATGCAACACTTATATACTGGCATTTAGCTCTTGAATGACCTCACTTTGTGTGGCTACAGAATTGCTGAAATGAAGTGTAAATGAACAGGCTTATACATGCTACTATAATAAGAGTGCAAACCACAAGCATTTTCGCCTTAAATGGAATAAAAATCTCCCTTCAGAAAAACAAATCTGTTTGTTGTTCATTCTCTGCCAGATCGATATGAAATTGCCAGTAACATCAGGATTTACTCCAGAATTGAAGGAAATATTATTTTGAAAGGGTGGGATTCATTGGGGAAAAGGTATTTTGTTTATGCTCTGATTAGGAAGCAGAACTTCCTGATTTCTGTGATACAAACTGTGAAGAAAGTTCAGCCAAATGTAGATTAACAGGTCAAATAAGGCTCCATCAACCATTTTACCAGATGCTCTAACATCCCTCACCGCGTTCAGTCACACCCATTTAAACTCCACACTGGCTATTGATCAAACATGCCGAGCTTTGTTCACATGCTTATCTTTGTTTTTCCAAATGATCGTATTTCTAGCGAAGGAGTCCAAGAATCACGTTTGACCAAACCCAACCAGTTTCAGTTGATCCTTTCTTATTTTCTTTACCTGGTTTGAGTGTTTTGAGACGGTCTGGACAATGAGATGTGAGACACAGCATGCCTTTGATGGCTTTTTATGTTTTGCTCTGTTTCCCCTCGTACCACCTTGGAGCCAAAATCAGTAAAGCTAACAATGTACAGGAAGACGGATTCTTGCTGCTTCATTGTCATTTATTCCCAGAGGAAAACTGGAGATGGAGGAGACCTTTAAACGGTGCTGAACTAATCATATAAATAGACTTTTCAAGCAAACATCCTTGAACTTGCAAAACACCCAAGAATAACAAGAACGAAGATGTTTTTTTACACTGCACTTATCTAAACCCTGTTTTAAACCCAATATAAAAGTGTTTTTCGCTTATGTAATAGATACTGGGTTAGAACCACTTTTACAATCACTGAATTAAATAAAGTATGGCTGGCATTTACAATGACCCATGGTTATCTATTTCAAGAGTGAAGAGCACTGCAATAGTTTAAGAAAAGGGTTAACTAAGCTAAAGTTGAACTTAAATATATAAAGCATAATGATGAAAAATGTTGTTGCCAAGTACCTCATATTAACCACACACACAAAGAAAATATTATCTAGCATCCATTTACCGGTGGTTTAAGTGTCATCCTTCTGCATAGTATGGAATTAATTGGATTTGCTCTTCATAATTTAGCTTCTCAGCCCCTCCCCCTCTGCATAATCTGTGACTGGGCTCCAGACGCCAGCTGATCCCTGCAGGCTCGTGCTATTCAACAAGAGCCCCCACGAGCCAAGCACATTCATCAGGACCCCTCGTGCTTCTTTGTGCTGCTCAGCCTCAGCTCCACAATAAGAAAGGGGGTGATGGCAGTGCCACAAAATCACTAAAGTAAATACAGTACGGCAACTTCAAAGCTGTTTATGTTATTTTTACATTTTGTAAAAAAATATATTAAAATAAATAATCAATAGAAAGCTAATTTATCACACTTATATTTTGCAAGGGAGAATTTAAGTGCTGAAGTTCTGTTTGATATCCATGAAGAGTGTTTTCCTAAGCTAGACATTCTGAATGACCGGACTGGGCAGAGCTTGTCCTTATGAAACCCCAATGTTGTGTTGAAATCGACAAATTAGGAAACATTTCAGGAATGGCCAAAGCTCTTTCACAACGCATTAAAGACAACAAGTCTGGCAAATTTTAAATATGAAATCTTACCTTCTTCGTTGCTTTCCGTCATGACTTTATGGTAAAATAACGGAGCTGTCCTGCATCCGCGTGTACTTGATAACGACCACCTCTGTTGTTCTTGTTCCTCTGGCCTGTGAGCTTCTTCAGATTCACATGCAGCATTCGCTCAGGGGACCGCTCGCGCTGTCAAATCTGCACAAGATTGGCAACCGTGTGGGCCAATCAAGCAGCGCGCTGAAAAAAAACAACCAATAGCAGAACCGGGAGGCGGTAACATTTACACACTGCTCTGTAAAAAAGAAAATATGATGCCCAAGTTATATAGTCAAGTGTTTCTATATTTCTACCAATTATCTATCTATCTATCTATCTATCTATCTATCTATCTATCTATCTATCTATCTATCTATCTATCTATCTATTTATCTATCTATCTATCTATCTATCTATCTATCTATCTATCTGTTTTTGTTAGTTTTTCTCAGTCACTTTGGTCCATTTCTCAGATCAGAATTGAAATTCTCAAAGCTCCCTGTCCAATCTTCACATCATTGTGTCACTTGTGTACATCAGAAAAGCAGTTTCTTAGTCCTTTAAACATGTTGCAATGTGCAGTTCTCTGATGTTTGTTTGTTCATGGCTTAAGTCTTTACATGCAAAATGGTTGAACACGTTGTCATAATGTTTTGTCATACTGCATTTTTCCACACATTTCCATTAGACTTTTTCCTAAATCTGTCTACAATTGGTACATTTCTCCCAGGTGAATCTTGACTCTTTTTTTAATGAAGGTGCATCTTAAAGATAATTGTCCTGTTTACGTTTCTACTTTTGTTTTGTTTTTTGTTTTTCTTTTGTTTTGTTTTTTCTCTTTGTGCTATCATTTCTTTTACAGTTGCTTTGGTGCATTTCTCACAACACTATTTACATTTGCACAACAGTTAATGCATTTCTCAAGACAAGTACAAACTGCAAAACTTAGTTAATAACCAGCAAAAGCGTATCACTTGCTCAAAATGGATAGCTCATTCCTCAAAAGCAAGTATTGATGTCAATGAAAGTGTCAGTGTCATCAAGATGAAAAGTCCCGACACCATTGTTTATAAACAAGATGGTCAAATGGCTTTGTCATGTTTTCATTATGACAGTTTAGTCTGTACATTTTTGTAAAAATGAGTGTTGTAAAATGTTAAAAAGTCAGATTTTAGTGACACTTCCTGAAAATGCGCAAGACAGCAATACATACAATTTGCACAGCCATTTGAAAACTACAGTAAAGTTAGACATTACTGCATTTAGTGAGGTATCTGAGTACAAGACACTGAAATATGTTTCACATTTTTACTGCACGTGCTCTCTGCAATTCTATTTTATTCACAGCATTGTGCAAAAGAATAAATACACCCTTATTTACAACAAACACAAACTCCCTTTGGTGCACAACTGTAAACATCGTACTTATTAGAACTGAACCTACAACATCCACTTAGGTCTGTAAATCATTAATGAAATTGTTCAATTTAGACATTTTCAGGAATTCTTCTTATTTTTTTTAATTGTATAAAATTTGCTTAACAGATTTTGACAACTAGTTCAACATTTTTGAATGTAATAGCTCAAGTAATATAATGAGGACTGTTAGTTTTACATGGAATGACTATTCAGCATTCACAAGTTCATTTTGACTGACATAATAACAAAAGCAAATGATAATGTAATGATAATAAAACAGCAGAGAGTTGAATAAAAGCAATTGATGTATGTCCAAAAGCATTTGCAATTTGTTAAGAGGAATGAGAAACTGCTAATATGATGTGCACAAATGACTAATTGTTTTGACAAATGCATTAACTGTTGTGCAAATGTAAATAGTGCTGTGAGAAATGCACCAAAGCCACTGAGAAAAACTGTAAATGAATTATCTATCTATCTATCTATCTATCTATCTATCTATCTATCTATCTATCTATCTATCTATCTATCTATCTATCTATCTATCTATCTATCTATCTATCTATCTATCTATCTATCTATCTATCTATCTCTGTCTGTTCGTCCGTCCGTCCGTCCGTCCATCCATTCATCCATCTCTCTGTCTGTCTGTCTGTCTGTCTGTCTGTCTGTCCGTCCGTCCGTCCGTCCGTCCGTCCGTCCGTCCGTCTATCTATCTATCTATCTATCTATCTATCTATCTATCTATCTATCTATCTATCTATCTATCTATCTATCTATCTATCTATCTATCTATCTATCTATCTATCTATCTATCTATCTGGTCAGAAACTTTTTTTACAGGAAAAAACACTTGTCAGTTGAAGTAGCTGTATTTATTGGGATGAATATCAATTTTTCTTGCAAAGCAACTCAAATATATGGTGAATAAAATGGGTGCATTTACATTTCCCAAACTCATTACATTGCACAGTCAGAATAACATCACAATCACAGTTATACTGTACTCTGTAGTTAGCTCGCATACAAACAACCAAACAAACAAACAAACAAAACTTGCAGCGCACACCATGGGATAACCCATTATGTCAAGTGACCTCATCATAACACAAATATAACTTCAGAAGAAGGTCTCTCAAACATTCTAGGTATAAAACAAAACATTTGTTTGAATGCAGTCAGAACAGGCACAAACTCTCTTCACGTGTAATAGTAGCAAAAGTAGGAAAGCAGCTCTCAAAACTGTTGGGTCAGAGTTCTCCTGGGTCACAGACAGTCCTACATCTGCTTTCATACAGACAAAGAGACTTCACACATACAGTACACAAAGAAAAACACAACAGCAAATCATATTTTAGGAAAACACATAAATGGAACCGGGGCAGATGCAGATATGACCTCTGTGTGCAGTCTTGTCTCTTTTTAAGGGCTAGATCAGTGATATGTAAAAAACAATAATAATGAAGATGATTTAGCACACACTGATCTGAACTCACCTAGTCTGGACAGCTGATCTGTCAGCTAACACCACACGCGTGCCTGTTTCTACAGCTGTTTAAATAAGAGCAGCGCATTCATCCTCCGCAGCTCTTCTGGGAAGACTCCCACCTACACTCTCAGACCAAAACACATTCATGTGTTTGAGACGAGCCTTACTGTGTATTTTCCCCAGAACAACAGATTTTGGCATAACCAGCGATGGCTAAAATGTACTGCATGAAAAATGTTACGTTATATATGACCCTGAAGAAATAGATTTGGATATGCACACATTTAATGTTATACTTTCACAATCAACAAGAAAGCAAGAGTTTCCCTGCTGCTGAGAAATAAAAAAATCCAAAGATGCCTTGATATTGTACAAGATAGGCACATGTTGCACATGGTTTTCATTAGACTGAACTATATGTAATGTGGTGTTTCTAACACTTTCAAACTTTTGAACTGTAAAACATTTGTTGCTTTTGATTTTTACATTTAAGTTGAACCAATTTAAGTAAAATTTTTGAGTTGAACCAATTAACTTTATAGTACAAGTCATTTTAACTTACATCAAGCTGACTTAAAACATCAGGTTAAAATTTAACTTAAAAAATTAAGTCGAAGCCTGATTGACTTACTCAACATAAAGTAAAAACATCCGCTGTCATAACTTTTTTTGTACAGTATGTGACAAATTCGTTTGACTAAAAGGACGAAACACTTGATTTTCTTCATTCTTTCAAGTAATTGAAAGCTACAAGTGAGGAATAGTTCACTCAAAAATTTTAATTTGCGTTTAATCCACTCATCCTCAGGTCATCCGAGATGTGGATTACTCTTTTTACTGGAACGTTAAAGATTTGCAGTTGTTTTACATTGCCTATTGGTTTAGCTTTAAAAGACATCAGGAGCCATGTGAAAAATTTGGTTTGGCCTTTATATGTTTGTTGACTCTCAAAGTGCTTTTGACTCACCCGCTCGAATGGACTCGATTGAATGGGTGCGATCAGTGGTTATCAGCTGATAGATATAGGCCAGTATGGGCCTTCTGTTCCTACTGGTAGGCTCAGAAGGCTGTTATAATCTATCCACATGGTTAATCAGCTATACCAGGCCCATAGCTGGGAGGGTTTAGGTAGTTTGAAAGACCCCCCCCCCCCCCCCCCCCTTCTGACAAAGTCCAGAATTTGGCCCCCATATAAGCTCATTTGTTCCATTTTTGACTATGCCATCATAAATTGTGAAAATAACCAATAGAAGAAGGCTTTAAAAAGAAAAACCAATAAAATGACCAATAAAAGAGGGCTTTTTAAAATTATTTAAATGGACAAATTCTGTAAATGAGCTGCATATAGGCTAGTTTTTCATTAAAAAAATTCTCTTTGTTGTTTGTTTGTTTGTTTGTTTGTTTGTTTGTTTGTTTGTTTGTTTGATGATGGATGATAATAAATTAGCATTTATAAATAAGATTTTTTTATATTTCTAAAATTGTAATATCATTACATTCATAACTGTAAATAAACCTGCAAATAAACATACATTTTTGTAAACAAAAAAGTAGTAAGATAAGCACTTTGACAAAATGTAGAAAGTATTTTTGTTGCATCAAAAGTGTGGTAATGATAACCATCCGACAAGCTAATCCAGCACAAATTAATGCTTAAAGTGTCACTAAAATGCAGTTTTTGAACCTCAAATAACTAAAAAGCTCCACTTTTTGCCTGTATACTATTAGAGAAGACTCCAGATCCAGATCTGTATTTACATTACTGTGACAGTTGGGTTTAGGGTTGGGGTAGACGTTAATAAAATACAATTATTAAGAACTTATAATATAAATAATTCTCGTTAAGTTCTGGCCGCAGCCATATGTCATTTATACCTGATTAACCATGTGGATGGATGATAACACCTAATGCGCCTACTGATAACACCAATTCAATCGAGTGATAACATTCGAATTGGCTGGTTGACTTGCATGTTGAATCACTAAGGACCATGGCTTCTTCTAAAATTCTGCTATGTATTCTACTGAAGAAAAAGTCATCTACATCTGGCCTGAGGGTGAATACAATAACAATACATATTTTGGGGAAAGCATCCCTTTAAGAATGTGTCTGAGGAAACAAAACAACAACTTTCAGATCTCAAATCAAAAACACATCATCATTACAATCTAATATTCATTATTACGCCATTACATGATGCTTCTGTTTGTAGTGCATGCCTACAAAGTGATATGATCAGTGTAACAGACATTTTTGTAAATCAATATAATGCACACACATTTATCAACAATCAAAAAACAATAGAAAACCGCCATAAAACGAAGCACCGCTGAACCGCATGCTTTATTAGATGTTGTGTTGTATTAGTTTAGCTAATTGCTACAAAAACTGTTAACTTTGGCATGGCTTCATGCTAAAGTCAATTATTTGCAAATGGAAATAATCAGGCAGACATCTGTATGAAAGAAAATGCATACAAAAATAAGAGTTTCTCTGTTGTGAGTACTTTCATTTGTGCAGATTAAACAATAGACAGACAGATGCGATGTCTGGTTGATGCAATTATGATTGTGCGTATTGTGCACAATATATATATGGAGAGAGTATGTGATGTTTAGATATCAATTTAAAAGTCTAAATGTCTTACTGGAAAACTGTGATATGATAAATCTCTGAGGATGAATTGCACATTTACCTGAAGAAGCAAACAAATTCATAATATAACACAAAAAGGATGCATTGTTCCAGCTGTTCACACTCACAATCAGTCAACAACGATTAATAATGAACATATCAACTAACACTGTATCCTAACCAGGCGCACATATTCAAAAACCAAAGCATAATGTGACACAAATCACAGCCAATGAGAAGACACTGCATATTTAAAGGGAAGTTCAGTTCACTTGTGAGTTTGCGCAGAGACTATATGGAATAACTGTAATGTTGTAATTAAAGTTCAGTTTCTTGTACAGACCAATTGTTTCACTTAATAAGACCTCAATGTATCAACAGGAACACTTGAAGGGGTGTTCATAAGACTGTCATGAAGCCTTCATAATCATGACATAGGACATGTCATGGTCATGAAACCTTCATAATCATGACATAGGACATGTCATGGTCATGAAACCTTCATAATCATGACATAGGACATGTCATGGTCATGAAACCTTCATAATCATGACATAGGACATGTCATGAATGTGAATGAGATTTTATGCATGCTTATGATTCTGTTATGTTGCTCAGTTATGCCATTTTAAATGCAAAGATGACATTGTTTGTTATGACAACTTGACATAAATAAATCACAACAAGTCTTCATCTATGTCATTACCAAAACAACATATCTGGTCATAAGCATGATTGCCTTGAGGCCATTATAATTGTGTCATGAATCACATTTTCAGTATTTGTCATTAAAATGTTTAATTAAAAGTGTCATTACCCTGTGAAATAATGTTTAACAGGGTCATTAATATTTCATGACATTCTAATGACAAATTCAGCGTGTGCCAGTGTAGTTGAGGTCAAAAAATATTAATTACGCGGTTATAAAATTCATGAAACATTTATAATGGCTTCATGACACTCATGTTTATGCCAGATTTATGACAAGTTTTTTTTTGTCTTGGTAATAAGTTGTCATGACAAAGACAAAAACATGTTGTGATTTGTTTATGTCAGGTTGTCATAACCCAGCAGGCACACAACATCATGAGACATTAATATTAAGTTAGATTTAGGTCATGACATCATTCAATGTCTAGCCAGCGTCTAAGGATAATGTCATTTTGATGTCCAATAACGACTTCAAATTACATTGATATTTGTTTGATTTTAGGTTGTGTTGAAAAGCGACCAAAATCCAACGTCTTATAGATGTCATAGTGGTAACGTCCACACAACGTCAAGGTGTAACATAATTAGACGTTGATATTTGGTTGATTTTAGGTTGATTATATGTTGGACGTTGAACATTGACGTCAGCCTAACATTGGGATCTGTCGTCAACCCAATTTTTATTTCCAAACAAAATCCAACATCCCCACGATGTTAAGGTATGTTGGGGTACAATGTCAAATATGACATCATGTTGACGTCCTCATGGAACACACAATGTCATTGCATTTAAAATGTCATAACTGAGCGAATGACACTTAATGATATTTGTTATAAGCAGGGGTGTAGATTTAGCATGGACAAAAGTGACGTGTCCTGACCAGTATCCACTGACTACTGAAATATCCCCACCAATAATTTAAAAAAGTCAACATTAACCTAGACATGCAAAAAGGGTTAAATCACATTCTATACTCGAGTTGTACTGCCCCCGAAACACATGATCATTGTGATTGGCTGAGCCTTTCCCTGCTGTCGTGTGAGAGGCTGTAGCTGCGTTTAGCACCAAAAATGAGCAGGGGAATTTTTCCCAAGCAAGAATAAGGTGTGTGAGGTGGGTGACACGCAAGTGAGGATGGTAGGTCATGGGTCGCCACCAATGTCAAGAGCAAACCTATGCCTTTTGTTATAAGCATGCATAAGATAAAGGTTTTAAAGACAGTCTTAACACCACTTCAAGTAAAGTCTTAACACAGGGACTGTTGTTTTGACTGTTTTTTGAATCTGAAAGTGTTGGTACTGTAGCTGTTGACTTGTATTTTATGAAACAATGGATTTGGCTAAAAATCTTCTTTAATATTCCACTGACACCTACATTTTGAATGGCCTGAGTGTGAATGAATGAACAGAAACGTTTTATTTTTATGTTAACCATCCCTTTAATACCGTTTGAGGGAACCAATGAGATTTCACAGTGGGCGGGGCTGAACAGTGTAATGTCATGAAACTAGAAACCAATGGATCAAACAAGAGTTCTGTTGCTCTTTGTTTGTCACTATTGAGGCTGGAAAGGACATTTAAAAAAAAACGTTTGACATTTTATTGCGCCACGTCTGGTTAGGTCACATCTAAGGTGCTTTGTTGACTTCTTGCTCTGAACGAGTCTTTGGCCTGGTCATGCTAAAGCCATGGACGACAAAGCTTCCATAAAGCTGATATTACATGATAGATATTACAGTCCAAGCAGTGGCTGAGTATCATGTTTAGGAGGTAAGAAGAGGAACAGGCAGGTTAAAAGAGTGAGAGAAACACACTGAGCAAACAATAAAGCAGTTAGGATCCGGAAGTAAAAACTCATTCATTTTTCCTATAGGGAAAACCTTTAAAGGCAGACCTGTTGAGAGCTCCAATGATGTTAATCGATTGTATATGCTTTTTCTGACGATCTGTACAGCATTTCCCATAATGCTGTACAAAAAGTCCACCAATCAGAGTTACAGCAAGCAAAGAGCTACCAAAGATCATCCAATCCATGAACCACCACAAATAACAAATCAGTCTACACACTCTAGATCAGGGGTTCTGGAAGGCCGGTGACCTGCAGATTTTAGCTTCAACCATAATTAAACACACCTGAACCAGCTGATCAAATGTAGGCATACTAGAAGTATCCAGGAAGGTGTGCTGAGGCAAGCTGGAGCTCAAATCTGCAGGACACTGGCCCTCCAGGACCAAGTTTGAGAACCCCATTAGATACTTAAATATTTTTATGGATACAACTAACAACTTTAAGTAAAAGTTTTTATATTCCTCCGTTGTTTAATATATGATTGTGTCATTTACAATGCTTCATATGATTACATTCTTTCCCTAAGTACATCTATAGATACTGTCACACTAGAGACGGTGTGTGGTGAAAATGGGCAGGGTAAAATAAGATGATGCAGCACTGCTAAAATAAGCAAATCCCCCATGTTTTAAACTTCTGTACGGAGAGGTGACATTTTGTTCTTCTATTAGTCTCACACATTCACGTGACTTTAATTCGCAAATTAAGTGGCATTCATTCAAGTCTTTGAGTAAGCAAAATTCATTTGGACAGTGCTACAAAAGGGGCGGGGGGGGGATGAAACAAGTAAAGAGGTTCTGTAGAGAGGTCAAGTTTTGAACTTCTGTTGGTCTTACGCAATTCGCCGGTCAGAGTTCACTATAGTTGTACTTTTCAATGCAAGGACATGCAAAATTTTAAGCAAGATCCTGCATTTCTAGTTGGGCCAAGTCACATGCGTGTGAACGGATACATCTTCAGAGTTCACTAAACTTTGCTAAGAAGCGAAATCCAAAATATACTTGCACCGGCTCGCGTATCTGGTCTGAAGGGAAGCCAATAGAACAAAAAGTCCATTAGGACCATGATTTTACATGCTTGGGTGTTTTCAGGTTATAGTGCCACCACCTGGCCAAATGCGAGTTCTCAATGAGTTTTCACATGCATATTTAGAGTTAGTAAAGGTACAGTATATCATTTTGTTCAAGAGTTAGAATCATTTTAGCAAAAGTGGCTCAAAAGTTTTAGCGCCCCCTATCAACAATCAGTTAAAAAAAAAAAAAGTACTTTTGATTTTAAGACGTCAGAAATGTTTCTGCACTAGCTTGGTTTTCACCGGACAAAAAACCTAGAACTAAATTGCATTTAAGAGTTCACACTTAGATGATGATTGATTGAGCTTATGAGATCCTCGAGCCCTGGGCTCCCTTCGTTTGAGGGGCGAAAGGGAGTTTGAGCTCAGGTAGATCTCGATGAACTCCCCCTGGCTTATTTCTGACTAATGACAGATACAGGATGGCTAAAAAGAGAAGTACACTTGCTAGGAGCTTGGCTATGGTATCAATTTGGTATGTTCAATTTACCTAGGTTGCCTGTTTTTGGACTGTGGGAGGAAACCGGAGAACCTGGGGAAAACCCACATGAGCACGAAGAAAACGCTCAAACTCCGCAGAGAAATGTCAACTGGTTTAATAGAGACTTTAACCAGAGACATGCGTGCTGTGAGACAACTCACTGGGCCGTTGTGTCGCCCATCTGGAAAGGAGGGGATTCTTTAAGATGAAGATACTGAGATAAGTAAACTCTGGTTATTTATAGTGAGTTAGGAATCATCTGATTGGTAAATTAATTGTGAGCTGTGAACAATCATAAGCCTGTGATCCTCTCGAAATTCATTTATAAATAAACTTCACAAAGTAGGTAATAAAAAAAAAAAAACAATCAAAATACCTGAAAAATGTGCATACCAGAAATTAACTTTAAGCATGTGTATAAATACAACCAACTTTAAATTAAGAGTTTTACATTTTTCAACTGATTTTTTAATTTGACTGTGTTATTTGCAATGCTTTATGAGATTGTAGTTCTTTGTAAACCTTTTCTTCCGAGTCTTTTGTTGGATTTTGATTCTCTCTTATGTTTCAAAAGTTCAAAGTTTTGATTTTCCACATAATTGAGATCTTTTTTTGATCCCTATTGGAAAATTGAATGGTAAAAATACTTCCGGAACCAGATCTGCTGATGCAATAAGCAAGGCAGAATAATGCACTCTATATGTGTAGACAAGGACAAAGGCATAGGACGACATTCATAGCAAACAAAGACAAGGGGAGTGGGAACATTGGATGTTATTACACAGCATAAAGATTTACAAGTAGAGCTGGTTGGCCTTGTTTTATCAACGGTATAAAATGTAAAGAAAGAGGCTTATATCAATATTGAGTGCTTTTTCCACAAAGAGAGAATACAACGCAGTAAATCACAAAGACAGCCGAGGGAGCGAAATCGAACACAATCAAAGAGAGTCGTGGAGAATTGAGTTCCGACTCCAGTCTCGGATTAACATTCAGACCATGTGATGTGGCGTTCACACATGAAGCTTGGTAGCGAACAGCGTAGTGAAAGCACTTCCTCTTCCTCAGCGTGAGATGGGATGGCAGTAGCTATGCAGCAGAACGGAGGTGCATATATATTTCTCTCACACTCATCTCTCCGTGCACACAGGACGGATGAGAAGAGGTTTTCTCTTTATCTTTGCTTTCCTTCGAGCAATCCAGCGTGGTTTAAAACAAGCGGGCTTTCTTCTTCAGATCATTTTTCTTCCACAAGGCCAAGCGGTCAAACTGTTCAATGGTCATCCTAAACACGTTGTAGAAGTCCTCTGGTGACAGGTGCCTCTGAAATGATAGAATTATGAAAAATTATTCGATTTTATACATTTTACTAAATCATTTTGATGGGATTTTCATTCATTCATTCATTTTCCTTCAGCTTAGTCCCTTATTTATTAGGGGTTGCCAAAGCGGAATGAACCGCCAACTATTCCAACATGTGTTTTACTCAGCGAATGCCCCTCCTGCCCAAACCCATTAATGGGAAACACCCTTACTCTCTCACATTCATATACACACTCATACACTATGGCCAATTTAGTTTATTCAATTCACCTTTATACTGTGAGGGAAACCAGAGCACCCGGAGGAAACCTCATAAACAAGGGGTGAACATGCAAACTACGCACAGAAATGCCAATTGGCCCAGCTGGGATTTAAACCAGCGACCTTCTAGCTGTGAGGCAACAGTGCTAACCACTGAGCCACTGTCCTACCTGTTGGGATATTTAATATTTTGATTTCCTGTTGGTTAAATGAAGATTTTCTGCTTTCAGTGAAACACAAAAGAAGATGTTCTAAAGAACGTTCATGCTGCACTTTAATATACAGTAAAAAGAACAAAAAAATGCAGAGTTAAAGGGACAGTTCACCCAAAAATTACAATTCTTTCATCATCTACTTACCGTTTACTTGTTCAAAACCTATCTGACTTTTTTATTCTATTGAACACAAGAAGATATTTTGGAAGAAGATATGCTGGTTGCTGGAGCCCAATGTCTTCCATAGTCATTTTTTCCTACTACAGTATGAAAGCCGGTAGGTCCCAGCAACCAGCATTGTTCAAAATATCTTCTTTTGGGTTAAACAGAAGTTGCCGATCACATCGAACAAGCTTTTGTTGAGAATGCGAGGTGCACCGCACTTTGTTTACAATAAAAAGAAGTGCGCTGTGCTTTTAAAGTCACTATAGGCAACCACTGAATCAGCTGCATATTATGCATGAGAGCTACTGTTGATATTGTTATAATTGTAATATTCAATAATAGTGTGATATTCAAGATTTGTGAAGTCATACAGCTCCAGATAACTCAAAGCAGTGACCACACTAGTCTCTTCTCCATCTTTAAAACAAAAACACATGCGCAAAACACTCGTGGCATTAGTAAACCATTCAACAGATGCGCCTCTCAATGCAAAAAGCACACTCTGTGTGATTAGGGTCTAAAGACTTTAAACCACAGGAAGGAGAGTAAATGCTGTTGTAATTTTCATCTCTTTTTTGGTGAACTAAACTTTTAAAAAGATAGAAGTGGTTTTTATATTTATGTAGAAATTACAATTTTTTGTAACATTTTAATCCTTTCATTTTATCATTTGTAAGATATTCGTGTACTCCTGTACATCCTGTGTGTATTAAGCAATGTGTAAGCGTTTTGACCTGCATAGGCGCATAACAGACAGAAGTTCTTTAGAACAGCTTTCAGTTGGTCAATGGCGTGGTCTATTTCAGTTCCTCAAAATAGCAACACACCAACAATGCGCCTTAACAAACCACCTTTATAGACAGGAACACCCATGAGTCCACAAAGTGGCGCAAATGGATTTGTTATTTAAACAACGTGGTGCAAAACGTGAAAATTAGGGTTGCGCTGGTCTGAAAATAGCAACAAATCGCACCAAACACGTCTTGCGCCTTATTGCACTGGGTGTATGATAGGGCCCTCTTTTTTAACAATTTAAGCGCAAACATTAAAGCACATGGCGCGAAAGTATTAAGGGCATGTCTGAATCCGCTTTTGCTATTTTAAAGATGTAAAAATACGGTTTGTGCCCCAGCGTATGGTCTAAAAGGGTTGTGCTTATTCTCTTAATGAGTTATAGGTGTGTTTTGTGAAATAAGTGAACAATAATAAGGAAGTGTGGTCACAAAACTGAGTTATATCCAAATACACTTCCTATTGTCCCATATGGTGATGTGTATGTCTCCAAAACAAATACAATTTTAGAGCAGCTTTTAGTCGGTCAATGGCACAGTCTTAAAATAGCAACACACCAACAATGCGCCTTAACACACCTCCTTTTTAGACCAGCACACCCATGAGTTCCCAAAGTGACTCAAATAGATTTGCTATTTAAACAACATGGTGCTAAACTTGAAAATGAAACCGGTGCCCATATGAAAATAGCAACAAAATCACGTCATACATGTCTGGCACTGTGTTGCACCAGGTGTATGATAGGGCCCTTAGTGTGACTTTCAAACTGAAGGCTGCAGTTTATTCATTCATCCATTCATTCATTTTCTTTTCGGCTTAGTCCCTTTACTAATCAGGCGTTGCCACAGCGAAATGAACCACCAACTAATCCAGCACATGTTTTACGCAGCGGATGCCCTTCCACCCGCAACCCAGAACTGAGAAACACCCATACACTTTTGCCTTCACACCCACACATACACTACGGCCAATTTAGGTTATTCAATTCACCTGTACCGCATGTCTTTGGACTGTGGGGGAGACCGGCGCAACCGGTGGAAGCCCACGTGAACACTGGAACAAAATGCAAACTCCACACAGAAATGCCTGTGAAATGACTAGCGGATCCAACAATCAGCGACTGCGCTTCCAACTGCACCATCGTCTCGCCCACTGCACTCTAATTTACCAATAAATATTAACTAAAAATAATACGTTTCAAAATCATTTGTCTTTTAAAATCATTTGAAAACTTTGTGTGGAAAAGACCCAAACTTAAATATTCATTAATTCCATTTTTCTTTTTTGCTTTGATAGTCTTGCTTCTCAGCTGTGGCCACCATCAATTTTCATTGTATGGAAAAGCACAGCACAAACATTCTCCTGTAAATATCTCCTGTTATGCTACACAAAAGAATGTTTATCATACATGAGAGAGAGTAAATCATGACAGATTATTAATTTCCCTGTGAGCGACCACTTATAAACCAAGCTGAATAGCTCCGCCATACAGTCATCCATCTATAAAGGCCTAAAATAAGACTGTCATAGAGCTAATCAAACCTAAATCAGAACAAACCCGACAGACCTCTGCCAGGAATCTAAGCACTGTTTATTCTGCTAACAATATCTGCATGGCACAAACGTCATTCCAGATTAAAGGCGGACTGAAAAATAATACAATATTGACAATAATTACAACCAGCTATATATGCATGTGTCACTTACAACTATTAGATGGTGGAGGACATTCATTGCCTTTAGCACCATCGGGATTACGAGCACCACTGGGGGGCTGTGAAAGTTGCAAGACTTGTAAGCCTATGACCTCAATTTGGGTTTAAATCATTCCAGAATGCATTTGTATAAATCTTTATTCTTTCAGGCCCGTCATATGTGGTTCTCCAGCACTTGCAGATGTCTGGGTGTCTTGCGTGTCTCCAAATGAAATGCTGAAATCAGCATCTTTGGAACGTTTTGGGTGTTGCAAGGGTCTCCCGCTGGGAGGATGACTCCAATCAAGCTTAGTTCAAACAGATGTGACAATAGCGTCTTATATCAAGACAGCAATCATCTGATGATGAAAACACACAGATTTTGAGATGTTGCAGCTTCAACCACAGTGATTCCACAGTAACAGTTATAGGGAGTGGGCTCGATAAATCAGCATCTCTCGTAATTCATGCTGAAGTAAAAGCGAGCCAGATATTTCTCATCCCTTTTCCATTTAAACCCACTAATAACACTGACACTGGTGTCCAGGAACGCTAGGGATAAATTATCTGTCGGCATGTGGACTGCGGTCTGATAATGTTAGAACCTCTCAAACACATGCATTCAGGCACACAAACAAACAGTTCTTAGGCTTCTGTGATCCAGATTGATACTGAACAAAATGATGATTGAACAGTAACAAGACAACCTATGCTCCAGCCGTATGTAAATGTAAATCATCCCAAATCATAATTTTAGCTTTAAGAAATAGGGGGTGCTCTGAAGTGCTTTTTATTAAAATATAATCACACCATAAAAAATTAGTATTCGTTTCAGTCATCATGGGCTCCTGGCTGAATGTATCTGATTGGTTATAAATTGGAAAAGAGTTTGGGAATATCAAAGTCGTCATTTGATTGGTTGGAGTTTACGGTACTCATTCTGATTACGTACCCCTATATAAATTTCTGGAGAGAGCAAAATACGTCCTAAGAGCTACAGTTATACAGTTTTTGTTTTCACAAATCTGCCAGAGGGTGCTGTGTACGCTTTTTCAGATCTCAAATTTCTCTCAAGAGTGCCATTTGTGCCTGTTGTTCTCACGTTAATCCACCAGAGGCCGCAGTCAACTGACTGAGCGATCCACCAATCGACCGATTCCCTCACCCTCCCCCTTTCCTAAACCCACCCAATAGTGTTATAAAAACCACCGATTGACCTACCCTTCCCCTTCCTAAAACCCAACCCCATAGTGTTTTCAAAAGCAATCCAGAAAAAGAAAATCCCTCGCAACTGACAGCCTGATTTTTACTGTTTTCAGATTTTACCACATTCTCACCCTAGTATTTATTATTTTATTTTATTTTTTGGCTTTTGCTTTTGTTTTACCCGCTTTCTGGAATCGTTCTTCATCAGACTTGAACCCTGCCATCGCAGTCAACTCCACTCTTCGTCTCAAGTCCACTGACGTACATGTCGAGCTAACTGGACAAACTGATAACAGCAGGAAAGCCGTCCATACGAATGAGATGTTAAACCAAGGTCCTGACTCACTGTGGTCATTAAAAATCCCATGGCACGTCTCGTAAAGAGTAGGGGTATAACCCCGGTGTCCTGGCCAAATTCTCTCCATTGCGGCCCTTACCCATCATGGCCTCCCAATCATCCCCATCCACCTAATTGGCTCTATGATTCTCTCCACTCCACCTATATCTGCTGTGTGGTGAGCACACTGGCGCCGTTGTCCTGTGGCTGCTGTTGCATCATCCAAGTGGATGCTGCGCACTGGTGATGGTGCTTGGCTGTATGACCATACAAAATAAATGCGCTATATAAGTACACATTACGTTACATTACATAGGTAAGCTGTCAGCTCGTGAGCAAGAAAAGAAACAGCATTATACTGCCCTCTAGCGTTCGTTTAAAGATGAAATGCGACCATTCGTTTCTCTGGCTATATAATTTGCGATCTCCAGAAATGTATATAGGGGTACATTTTTAGAATGAACCTATGTTTTTTTTTTTTTTTTCAAAAATAAGTGAGGGACTTTTGTCCATTCTTAAATGAATGATTTATTGAATGCAAAACAGCCCTTGCTGTAGGGACATTGATGTTATTCTTTCATGCCCTAATGCAGAGTTTAGACTGCATGATTTTAGGTCAAATTTTGACTCGCCGACAGGTTTTGAGAAATCACTGACATGTCGGTGCTCGTTCATGTGAGTAACAATCCCACAGTGTGAACTATCATAGACGCAATCTGAGAGAATCGCCAAAGAGTCGCCGACACCTGTGAGATATTTGGCATGCTCAATATCTGAACCTGGCAGTGATTCATATTATGCCGTGTGAATGTGATCTGATTGAAAATAACATCCGCGATTACCTACTGCCAATGAGAGAGAGCAGCATCCACATCCACTAGTATGGGTATCTGCAGGCCAGCAGGAGGTTGGAGGAGAAGTTAAAAGCACGTATTTTCAGTTTATTTGGACTAACTAGTGGAAAAACTAGTGGAAATTTGGCAGGAGCACCCGTGTCTGTTTGGCGTGTCATCTGAGCAATACCATAAATGGGTCAAATAAAAAAAAAAGTTGAGTAGAAATTGCTAATTCCCTTCTTTCTCATTAGGTAGTTAATGACAAAAGATATACTAAGCGACCTCGCACGGTTTCTATGTCACTTCTCGCGTGTGTTGTGAGATGTAATTTGGACAAAGTTGTCAGTGATTCTTCCTATTGTAAAGATGTGCAGTGTGAAACTCCCTTTCGCCGATCCATCTCGCAGTGTAAACGAAGCAGCGATGAAATACTACCCAAGATAGTCATGCAGTATGAAAACATCTGTGACATGACTACTTTGAAAATCATGCAGTCGGTACTCGTCATAAGGGATAGTTTACCCAAAAATGGAAATTCTGTCATCATTTACTCACCCTCCATTTGTTCCAAAAATGTTTGAGTTTCTTTCCTCAAGAAGATGTCTTAATGAAACCAACACCCATTGACTTCTATAGTATTTTTTCCTACTATGAATGCAAATGGCTAGCAGTTTACACATTCCTCAAAATATCTTCTTTTGTGTTCGACAGAACAAGGAAATAAAGATTTGAAACCACAGAAGGCTGAGTAAATAGCGAGTATAGGGAGTATTTTCACTTTGTGGTTACAATTAATGTGAGAAATAAAGTTTTTTGAGGCTTTAAAACAGAGCACGCAACACTCTAAAAAATCTTGCTGACTTAACCTTTTCACTTGAATCAAAGAAACATTTCTAGTCATCTTAACTTACGATACTAATCAATCAAACTGACTAAAAGTGTTAAGTTAAACTTTGCATAACTTTTGAAAAATTTGTTGAAACCTGAATAACTTATCCACACTTATCGGCCTCATTCAGGACGGTGATGAGTCTGCTTACAGACAGGAGGTTAAGGAGTTGGCTGTCTGGTGCAGTCACAACAACCTGGAGCTCAACACGCTCAAAACAGTGGAGATGATAGTGGACTTCAGGAGAAACCCCCCTGCTCTCCCCCCACTGAGCATCATGGACAGCATTGTGGCAGCAGTGGAGTCATTCAGGTTCCTGGGCACCACCATCTCTCAGGACCTGAAGTGGGACACTTACATTGACTCCATTGTCAAAAAAGCTCAACAGAGGCTCTACTTTCTTCGTCAGCTGAGGAAGTTCAACCTCCCAAAGGAGCTGCTGAAACAGTTCTACACCTCCATCATTGAATCAGTCATCTGCACATCAATAACTGTCTGGTTTAGCTCAGTTACTAAATACGACCTCCAAAGACTACGTCGAATAGTTTGGACAGCTGAGCGAATCACTGGTACAACCCTTCCTACTTCCCAAGAACTGTACTTATCCAGAGCAAGCAGAAGGGCTGCCAAAATCACTTTGGACCCCTCACACCCAGCACACTGCCTCTTTGAACTTTTACCTTCTGGTCGACGCTACAGAGCACTGCGCACCAGAACAGCCCGACACAGAAACAGTTTCTTCCCTCAGGCAATCCATCTCATGAACACTTGATGATAATAATTGTGGAACCAACATCAATACTTGCTATACACTTTTATACACATATACACTTATTTAACCACACACTTACATGCCAATTTGCACATAACAGCTGCACATACAACATTGTATATAGTAATATAGCTGTACATACACTTGTCAATTTGTATATTTGCCTTCACTACTTACTTGTATTTTTTAAATATATATTTATTATCTGTTTTTTGTCCTGTCTCTGTTCTCCTGTTGCACTGTAGAAGCTCTGTCACGAAAACAAATTCCTCGTATGTGTGAACATACCTGGCAATAAAGCTCTTTCTGATTCTGATTCTGATTCAAATAAGTTAAAGCAACATAAAATATCTGTTGTCTTGACTTTTTTGTCATTACCATTTTACAGTGTAGGGATACCTGGTCAAAACTAAATGCAATAAATATTGAGGCTTATCTAATATTGTTAAATGTAATTTTCTGCAAAATATGCATACTTTTGTAATCATAAAACTTATCAGAGTTTTGGTAAAAATTATCAAGCCTGTTCAGTGTTTCTCCAATGGGGGGGGGGGGGGGGTGATCTGAATGAAACTGCTGGATTTTATGGAATTACTCAGAGTGTGAGTAATCCCCCCCACCCCCCAATGGAGAACCATTGAATTTTTTAAACAATTCGAAACAGTAATGATGTAACAAAGCCCTGTTGCTGGAATTTACATGACCTTGCCAATTTGATACTGATTCGAAACTAACAATTCATAACAGATTTAAAGATTCATACTGCTGTGCTTTTAAAGCAGCCAGCAATAGGGTGAATATCTAATTAACGTGACACTGAATAAATCTGTTATTAATTGTCAGTTAAATGTAGTTAAATCTCAGTTAAGTGGCCACTGGATGATCCTTGGCAAGTGACAGTTGCTAAGGAGCCACAATTCTGAAGATCTGAGACAAATCATCTACAGCATTGAAAGCACAGTATGAATCCAAGAATAAACCACATAGGGAAGTAACAGAAGGACAGGAAAACGGTGTAGTTGAAGTTCTAATAAAGCATTACCTCCAGTCTGGTGCGGTCCACGTCACGTGGTAGTTTTACTCGGACTCTGTGGGACACAGCTAGCACGTCATAGGGGTACACCTGTAAACATGCATATGAAAGACACAATTACACAATACACATGCTAGTATTCAATGGTCTAGGCTCAATATGAGATTTTTTAATAAATGTATACTTTTAAGAAATGCTGTGCTTTCGAACGTTTGCAGTATTTTTCAAAACTGTCATGGGAACTAACACTGCTTAAACCAGGGGTGTCCAAACTCGGTCCTGGAGGGCCGGTGTCCTGCAAAGTTTAGTTCCAACCCCAATCAGACACACCTGGGCTAGCTAATCAAGCTCTTACTAGGCTTTCTAGAAACATCCTTGCAGCTGTGTTGAGGTAAGTTGGACCTAAAATCTGCAAGGACTGAGTTTAGACACCACTTGCTTAAACCTTTAAAATAGCATAAGCTGGATGGAAACAATGTACAATTTTTCTATTCATGTCAATTAATACCATTGATATCATCTTAAAACCAAATCCAGTTACAATTGAAAGTAAATTTGAATATAATACTGGTTAGTTGTGCTTTGTTATTTTCATATAAGAACAGTCAGCAACCTCTTTTGAGGTCGTTGACTTGAAAAGCTACAGCATTCCCTTAAAAACACTAGATCTTACCTTGTACTCTGAAATGGGATGGAAAACAGGAAGAGATTGGAAAAAAGAGAAAAAGTAACAGAAATTACAACCAATAATCTTTTGTGGTACAAATGCGTCTCATTTAGTATCTATAAGTTAAATACAAACTCACCTCTCATTCCACTCCAGGATGAATCATGGTCTGCCTCATCCTCACCAAGATCAGCTGCCTAGAGAAAAGCAAAACTATTTAATTAACTCTAGTCAGAACATGTTTATTCAAAGCTGAATGTGTGCACGGTAAAAAAATAGCCGTGATTTCAACAGTAAAAAACTGTAAAAATGCTACAGTACAAATCCGTAACCTGGTTAACAGTATGTTTCCTTAATATATATGGCGAATAACCGTAAATTGACTTTCCCAGAATTCCCCGCATGGCACATCCCTTTTTATACTTTTTGTTGACATTACTATGGATCTTTTTAGTTGTTTCCCCATCAGTTATGTACATTAGAGATTTATGTTACATCTAATGTTAATAAACAATGTTTATTTCATGACTTTAATTTTATGCGTTACCATACTGGGGTTTACCATACTGTGAATGACACTGAGCACCTTCTATACAGCGATACACTTTTCTGCTTGTGGGAAAAGTTGTTTGTGATGAGCTTTGGTTCATTATGTAACTTTCGCATCACCACCTGCATATGGCTGTGCTAACATGTCTAACTGTGTAACAAAAGATGTGTAGATGCTGGTAATTTAAAATATAGACATATTACCTCTATAAATTAATTAAATACGGTAGTTTACCGTAAAAATGAGAAATTACTTTTACGGTTTGTACCGTATTTTTAACGGTAAACTACTGGCAACCACAGCTTCCGTTTTTTTACCATAAATTTTACGGATTTATTTTTTACAGTGTGGTAATGTATACTGTTCAAAAATAAAGGGAACACTTAACTCAATGTAACTCCAAGTGTTGCCTTTATTTTTTTGAGCAGTATATTTATAACATTTGTGTACTGCGTTAGACTAACTGAGAAATGTCTTTACAGGTTGTTCTTTTGTTACTTTTAATTACTTGTTCTCATTTGTAAGTCACTTTGGATTAAAGCATTCACCAAATCATACTAGTCTTTTGTTGCACAACTATATTTTTGCCAGTAGACAAAAATACATTGCATGGGTCAAAATGATTATAATTATTGCCAAAAATCATCAGAATATTAAGTAAATATCATGTTTCACGAAGACATGGTGTACATTTTCGACCGTAAATATTCAAAAAAATCAATTTCTGATTAGTAATACGCATTAAGAACTTAATTTAGAAATTTTAAAGCCATTTTTTCTGTATTTTTATTTTTCTGAACTCTTGAATTTAGGATTTCTAAATAGTTGTATCTCAGCCAAATTTAGTTTCTATTGTCATTGACATTAATAGAACGCTTATTTATTCTGCTTTCATATGATGGACAGATCTCAATTCACAAAAAAAAGACAATTATGACTGGTTTTGTGGTCTACAGATGTAAAATTCTTAAAGAAATGAAAACAAACAGGGTGCATTTTATGTTTCAAAAGATCAATGTCTGGTTATAAGAAGGTCACGGTAAAAGTTTATTCCACCATACCTTCATTTATTTATGCTACTATTAGTTGAGACTAACAATATAATGTTTGAACAGAGCGGCTGCTGTGAAACTGTGAAAGTTTTCCTTTCATTTCCTGAGGTGAAAGGTTAAAGTCTAGCACAGACAGAGGATTGAATCCTTAGGGCTGAAGCTTTCCTGTATATATAGTTATAAATATTGACCTATGACCAGCTTTTGGTTTCACATGCCTTTCTAAAAAGTTGAAATATGCAACTAAGTCAAACCACATTAGACATAAACAATGGGTAATACTTGTGTTTTTAAGCTATTCATATAGACCTTTTCACATGTCCATGTTTCTCAGCAGCAGAAGTCATCATAATTGGGTAAACTTAGAGGGCAGTGTATAGGAGAGTATCAGAAATATATATTTTTTGTTTCCCAATTTGCTCAAATGACAAAAGAAAAACTGCACAATAGTGCTTTCATGACTTTCAAAGAATGGACAAAAACTGTGATAATGGCAGTCAGAAAAGAGAACAATGTCAAATATGCTGTCCCATCCACAGATGCTGCATTACAAACACCTCAAAAAAGCGTAATTTTTTCTTTATTTTTTGTTTGTAATTTGATGCAAAGATAATATAATACAAATGATGGCTTTATGAATGTTGTATAAACGACCCAACATTGTCTAACATACTTTTTTTTGCAGTGGTGGACAGTAACTAAGTGTTTTAATGTCACTACTTAAAGGTGCAGTAGGTGATTGTCTTCAGAAACATTTTTTGTGGTGCTGGTTGAAAGTCTTTTCACATTCCAATAGTAATAATTAAAGTAAATGATCTAAATGTATCTATATGTATTTTTATATTCTGGGTAAGGCATAAGACTAAAAAATGTTCATCCAATTAAAATAGTTTCAGGCCGACATCTCCCATAATTCTGATAAGTAGCTCAAACTGTCAGCAAATGCAGATTTGAACTACTGCGCACCTGTTTGTATGTAGCGCCGTCATTTGTGCGTACACGCGCTGCACGTTGATGAGAGAGAGAGACCACGCGCAAGCGGTAAAAACATGCTGAATGAAAACTTTTTAAAAATTTGAATCAATATTGGAGTTACTTTTACACGCTGGAGGAAGGATTACCCCATGGCTGAAGTACTTCTTTTAGACAGGTGATGTTATGTTTTAAAACCATTTTAGTCATGCAAAGCTGATGTAGATTGTGTTGTTATGAATGGGTTATATGCACAGAAGTGTTGTTCAGCCACTGAAATCTTCCAGCGATAGATTGATGTGAATATTTTCAATTTTATAAGGGACCTTTTACAGCATCGATAATGTAAAGTTTTATTTAGTTTAACAGCAATACATGAGTAAATAGCGCTATTCCACCTAGCCTGCTTTACTGAGGTGAAGTTGGTTTTTCTATTCACATCACATTGGTTCATTTTTGAACAATGACAGCCTGTGACACGCTCCCTGTATTGTTTACCATGCTGCTGTGAATATTCAGCCAGAAATAGCATGTAAGTATGGCTTATTAATAAAGCTTGGCTTGGCTTTGGAGGCTTGGCTTTGGATGGCAGGGGAGCGACTGTGTTTCAGAGATTTATGCTAACCGATTAGCATTGTGGCACATCACCTACTGCACCTTTAAGTACATATTTTAAGTGTCTGGATATTATCAAAGTACTTTTATCATAAGAAACTTTTACTTCTTTTTACTTGTGAATTGTACTGACATCTGTTCATGAGTCAACAACTGATTTAAATTATCTGTTCAGAGTGAATCTCCAGTTAACAACTTGCTGATTCTAATGATTTGTTCATTGTGAGGCTCCAGTAATCAACTCATTGATTAAAAAGATCAGTTCAGAGTGAAAGTCCAGTAATCAACTCATTGATTCAAATGATCCGTTCTGACTGGGTCTACAGTAAACAACTCACTGATTCAAATGATCTGTTCAGGGTGAGCGTCTAATAATCAACTCACTGATTAAAATTATTAGTTCAGTGGGAGTCTCCAGTAATCAACTCCTTGATTCAAATGATCTGTTCATTGTGAGTCTCCTGTAAACTGCTCACTTACTCAAACGATCCGTTCAAAGTAAGTCTCTAATAATAGCCTCAATGATTCAAATGATCAGCCAAAGTTAGTTTTCACTTGAATTTTTATGAACTATCAGAGTAAGACAAGTTTTCGTAATTACATTAAACATTCATTAGTAAGTACTTTTTCATTCATTACTTAAGTAAATTATAAATCAAGTACTTTAGAACTCAAGTATTATTGAAAAAAAGACTGGAGTAATATTTTATTTTTATTTATAGTACTTTTACTCATATGCCCAATTTGTGTACTTCGTCCACCACAGTTTATATATATATTTTTCTAAGTATGTCAATTTTTTCTTCGCATTTGTCGTATTTGTTTTATTTCTGCTGAAATAAAAGCAGTTTTAAATTTTTTTAAAACAATTTTAAGGACAAAATTATTAACCCCTTTAAGCTGTATATTTTTTCAATAGTCAACAGAACAAACCACCGTGATACACTAACTTGCCTAATAACCCTCACCTACCTAGTTAACCTAATTAACCTAATTAACCTAGTTAAGCCTTTAAATGTCACTGTATAGAAGTGTCTTAAAAATATCTAGTCAAATATTATTTACTGTCATGATGGCAAAGATAAAATAAATCAGTTATTAGAGATGAGTAATACAAACTATTATGTTTACAAATGTGAGGAAAAAAAATCTTCTATCAGTTAAACAGAAATTGAAAAAAAAAATTAAACAGGGAGCTAATGATTTAGGGGGGCTAATAATTTTGACTTCAGTTGTGTGTGTATATATATATATATATATATATATATATATATATATATATATATATATATATATATATATATATTATTATTTTTATTTTTTTTTTGAAATAGCAAAACAGTAAAAACTTCTGAGGATTAAAGATGCTGATGACACTTTTACACTTCATCACTGTCTTGTGAAAAGGATCTTTTGTTCTAGAAGTTACAAAGAATTGTTTCAAAACACTGCCACCTAGTGTAGAGGTGAAGCTTTCAGTTCATTCCCAAACAAAAATGACACTCTGCATGCATAATAATAGATCTGGAGCAGATTTTTAATAAACACTGTGTCTGGCATTTCTGCTGTCGAAGCACATCTTCAACACTGAGGATTATCCATTAAGAGAGCCAGATTTCCAGTTCAAAGTAAAACAAACAGCCAGAGAGAGCGAATAAGACACATTTTAACTACACACCAGCACAGGCAAACACTCTAAATATTATTGCTTCGTCAGCTAAATCTCCACACCAACTGATGTGTCCATGATGTGTGCAAATGCAACAGTCCTCCGTGTCCCAGCAGCAGCTGGGTTTGACAAATCCAACTAGGATCAAACAGCATTCTTCATCGCTGAGAGCGTCAATGACAGCATTTGTGACCACAGCTTACATACATTCCCCAAAATCACTGACAGATGGAGTGTTAAAAGGTTTGCGGGGGGCTGTGTTTGTGTGCAAGCCTTAGGAAGTTTACCTTGTATATGCCGTTCCGCCCATATCCTGGCAGGGAAGCAGACTTATTATATGGAAAGTCTGTAAAGCAGAGTTGGATGATTTAAGGACTTTTTACTCTAGCAACACTCTGACAGTAGAACACAAGAAATGATTACACTAAATATGACAAGGCTGAAAAATATGACAGGGAAAATATTGATATTGGAATATTTAGTTTTTCTGTATATACAGTTTTTAAAGAATTTTGAACTCTTTTACAAATATTTCCCAAGTGTTATTTAACAGAGAAAGAAATTATTCACAGTATTTCCTATTTTCCTGTTAGCTTTATATCTTTCTTTTGTATAAATTAATAAATAAACAAGTAAATAAAATAATTAATTTATTTATTACAATAAATAAATAAAATATAATTATTAAATTATATTAAATATTTAATTACAATGAATAAATTAATTAATTAATTACAATAAAATAAAATAAAATAAAATAAAATAAAATAAAATAAAATAAAATAAAATTAAATTAAATTATTAAATTAAATAATTAATTACAATAAATAAATAAATAAATAAATAAATTAATTAATTACAAAAATAAATTATTAAATAAATTAAATAATTAATTACAATAAATTAATGAATTACAATAAATAAATAAATAAATAAATTAAAATTAAATTAAAACAATCTATTACAATAAATAAATAAATAAATAAAATAATTAATTAATTACAATAAATAAATAAATAAAATTAAAATTTAATTAATAAATTAAATAATTAATTACAATAAATAAATAAAATAAATAATTAATTACAAAAAATTTAATTATTAAAATAAATAATATAATTAATTACAATAAATAAATAAATAAATAAATAATGTTAAAACACCTAAAGTCAATGTTATTACCCCCCTTAAGAATAATTTTTTTTTTGGCTATGACTTCTAGATTAATTAATTTATAATTTCTATAATTAACTTTCCTAGTTAACCTAATTAACCTGATTAAGCCATTAAGTTGAATATCTTGCAAAATAACTAGTAAAATAATACTGTATGTACTGTCTTTATGGCAAAGAAAATCAATATTTAATTTACCATCATAGAACAAGCTAATCAGGGATGTTACAAAATGGCTGCTGATTGACCTGACATGACTTTACGTTTGTATTCAATAGATTTGTAGATCGTCTACTCACTGGGTTGTGACATATCAGTGGGCAGGCTGTGTGTGGAGGTCCTGGGGTCCAGCTCTGGAGACTGTCCATCAATCTCAGTCTTCAGGTTCATCCAACTGGTCCTTGTCTATTGACAAACAAATGTTATACATACCAAATAATAAGATTGAAATATAGAATGGAAAACATATAACTTTATGGATATTAACTATGATTTTAACAAAGAAACCCTAACTATTGATTAATTAACTATTGTATTTGTAGTTAAAACAAAGGTTATTACTAAAATTGTATTATTATAAAACCTCGAATAATGTCCATAAGGTTTGATTAAATCTCCAGTTATAAGTGAATTGTCTTATAGTGTATTTCAAGTCTTCAATTATATATTTATACAAACTGAAATAATATAATAAAAGGCCACATATATTATCAAATTGTAGAAATATATATTTTGAATCAAGTTTTACATGGAAAAAGATTTTTTTTTTAGATTTGACTAAAGCACATGGAAGTTGATTGTTGTTTCAATTGTAATGTGTTATTAGGTATTTTATTTTAAGTTCAAATGTTTTAAGAGAAATTACTTTAAAGGGCACCTATGGTGAAAAATCTACTTTTCAAGCTGTTTGGACAGACATTTGTGTGGGTATAGTGATATAAACACACCCAGTCCTTATTTTTCAATTTAACAACATAAAAACGGTGGACCAATTGGAGCTGTTTTCAGATCGACCGCAACTTGACGTAGGAGTGAGGTCCCCCCGCCCACCGAATTGATTGACAGCTGCGTATAAACATGTCCCGGTAGTCACATGTATAATCATATCAACAAGAGAGGACGAGCGCAAAGCAACCGGGACAGCAAAACCGCCACGCGGTGCAAAAATGTATAAAATAGAATCTTATAAAAGGTATAATAAAAAATCTGATGGGTGTTTTGAGCTGAAACTTTATAGAGACATTCTGGAGACACAAAAGATTCATAATAAATCTGAAAAAAGGGGTAACCTAGGTGCCCTTTAAATATATTTTAGTTTAAAATAAATCGTAATCATATTATGATTACAATTATGTTTTGATTACATAATCATAAACAAAAAGTAATCACATTTTAAAGGTAACAGAAGTAAACATGAAATGGCATATAGCCAATAGATGCAAGAGGATCAAGCTAATTGCTAAAATGAGCTAAAGCTAAAAGTTAATTAGCTATTACATATAAATGTATTACACTTTTAATGAAAACTGCAACTGCAATTTGATAATTTGACTTTGATTTATTGTGAAAATATATTTGTAAGAGTTTATTTGATTTGTATTGAACTTATTCCTATTCAAAGAATGATTAAACTAATTGCTCCACAAACTAGTGTGTTTATGACAAATAACAGTTACAATATTATAACAAGAAAATGCAAGTTTGAAACATTAACCAGTATAACAAGCTGTGTTTATACAGCTAAAAACAATGGAAGTGAATGAATCCAGAAATCTCGAGCCAATAAGGTTCCAATGGCTTCATGGTCATTATTACCAATAAGTGAGAAGTAATATTGACCACGCAGCCATCTGAAAATTATTGACTTGAGACTCAGCCACGACTCAGGACACTGTCATATTTCTGCCACGCCACAGAGCGCCATCTGATTACTTTCCTTTTAAATACCATGCGAATGTGCGCGTCTGGTGTGTGATACTGTCAACTGTCATGTGTGCGGTGCCGAGCGGCGCATCCGGTGTGTGGCGCCCTTTACGGTCTCATTCACTTCAATCAATGTTTATTTTACAAAAACATAATACTAAATACACACATGAATGTTTAGACAAATATATAAATCACCTTTCTGTCTACATCATCACCATCTTGCCAGGAGGTTCTGGAAGCTGCAGTACAATAAAAACATTAAAATACATCTACTAATAAACCAGTTTTACTGCCTGACAGTGGGTTACCAGTTACACCATGCAAGGTACCACACAAACCATATAAAATAATATACTGTTATACACTCAAAAAATCATATACAGTATAAGTAGTTTGATTGACAGTGTTCACAGTGTTTGCTACAAGAAAAAATGTGTACAGAATCGACAAGCAAGTGATCAACCAACACAATGTTGAATCAGGGTGAAGTTCAGGAGAAAAAAAGGCCAAAAGAAACAAATCCAGTGATTAATTCCACTACCACCCAATCACAGTTAGTGTTATAGATGTCTTTAAACCAATCACAATGGGTTACACAAATGCCTTTGACAATTCACCAAACTGATGAGTTACACAGACACCCAACATTGTCTAACCTCTAAATCACAAGACCACAGACAGATGTCAAACTATACTGCAACTGACAGATGAGTATATGTATGGATGGACGCACAAAAAAAAAAGATCATCTCTGAATGCTGTTTCCATGTCTGGATTAACAAATGCGAAAAATTGCAAAAGACATGTAAATCTTGTTGATGAAAACATTGTATCAAAGGCATTATTTACATTAAATGTACACAAATGTACAGTTCAAGAGTTTGGGGTGAGTAGATTTTCATAAAATATATAATAAATATATATAGAATATTATATATATTAAATATACAGTTGAAGTCAGAATTATTAGCCCCCTTGTTTATTTTTCCCCCAATTTCTGTTTAATGGAGAGCATATTTTTTCAACACATGTCTAAACATAATAGTTTTAATATTATTTAATATTAATATTAGTTATTAAAAATAGTTTTAATAACTCATTTCTAATAACTGATTTCTTTTATCTTTGCCATGATGACAGTAAATAATATTTGACTAGATATTTTTGAAGACACTCCTATACAGCTTAAAGTGACATTTAAAGGCTTAAATAGGTTAATTAGGTCAACTAGGCAGGTTAGGGTAATTAGGCAGGTTATTGTATAACGATGATTTGTTCTGTAGACTATGGAAAAAATATATAGCTTAAAGGGGCTAATAATATTGACCTTAAAATGGTTTTAAAAAAAATGTAACTGCTTTTATTCTAGCTGAAATAAAACAAATAAGACTTTCTCCAGAAGAAAAAATATTATCAGACATACTGTGAAAATTTCCTTTGTTATTTTCCTCTGTTAAACATCATTTGGGAAATATTTAAAAAAGACATAGGCGGTTCATTCCTCTGTGGCAACCCTAGATTAATAAAGGGACTAAGCCGGAAAGAAAAAGAATGAATGTATGAAAAAGACATATTTAATTGGGGGTGGGGGGTGTGGGGGTTAATCATTCTGACTTCAACTGTATAGAATACAATATTTAGAATATTTAGAAAGACAATTGCATTTTCAAATGCATTTAAACAGAATACAGTTATTTTAATGCAATAATGCAATAATATTTCCCAGTATAATTCTTATCTTATTTTTAATCAGATAAATGTTTTGGCAATAAGATATTTTCAAAAATATATTTGAATAAATAAATAATTGTTTTTATGAATATTTGTATGGTATTACTTTAAATTGAATAAAACAGTAAAGACCTTTAGAACATTTACAAAAAAAAAAATCTGCAAAAACTTCTGTAATAATGCTGAAAATGTAGTCTTGCTATAACATAAATAAATTACATTTTAAATCATATTGCAATAATATTTCACATTGCTATTTTTATTTCATTTTTAATCTAATACATGCTTTGACAAGACACTTTCAAAAAAATACTTAAAAAAAGAATTAAACCAAAGTTTGGAGTCAGTATATTTGCTTTTTAAAGAAATTAATCATTTTATTTAGCAAGGATGCATATAAATTAATATTTAAAAAATGACAGTAAAGATAGAACTTAGTTTTGAATTCTATTCATGACAGGATGCTGAAAAATAATGCTCCTAATACAGATTTAATATGATATATATAAATAACAACCCAGGGTCATTCTTTAAATGTACCACCATATGAATTTCTGGAGAGCACCAAATACATCCCAGGAGGTACATTTTATGCAGTTTTTGTTTTCGCGAATCCAACAGAGGCCGCTGTGGATGCTGTTTAAGATCTCAAATTTCTCTTGAGAGTGCCATTCTTGCCTGCTGTTCTTGCGCAAATCCACTAGAGGCCGCTGTCGACTGGCTGTTTGACTGACTGAATGACTGACTAACTGACCGATCGACTGACCCACCCTCCTCCTTGCCTAAACCGAACCAATGGTGTTTTCAAAAGCACTGATTGACCCGCCCACCAACTTCTCTAAACCCGACCGACAGTTTTAAAAAGCAATCCAGAAAAAGAAAAGCCCTCGGCAGATTTTTACCACGTTTTCTGATTTTACCACATTCTCACCCTGTTATTTACTTGTTTATTTTATTATTTGGCTTCTGTTTTTGTCTTACCCACTTTCTGGAACTGTTCTTCTCCAGACTCAAACCCTGTCATCCTGGTCAACTCCTTTCTGTTTCTCAAGTCCGCTGACATACATGGTGAGCTACTGGTCAAACTGGTTACAGAGGAAAAGCCGTCCACAGCTGGTAAGCGCTAAAAGGAACGGCATCATACCGCCCCGTAGCGTTCGTTTTAAAGACGAAATGCAGCCAAACGTACTTCTGTCTACATGATTCACAATCTCCAGAAATGTATTTAGGCCTACGTTTTCAGAATGAGACTATGTTGTGCAAAATAAAGTTTTAAAGTGTATTAAAATAAAAGTCTTTACTCATTTCCTTTTTTATTTGTATAATTTGTAACAAATGTTAATGTTAAATCAAATAAATGCAGCATTGGCAAGCATAAGAGACTTAAAAAAAATCTTACCCTCCTCAAACTTTTGAATGACAGTGCATGTGTAACATCAAATGCATACAAAACAATTATATGCAGTTAATAGGCATATAAAACACCATTAATAATTGTTCAGGTCTAGCCAGAACGCTTTTCAAAATAAACCTGACAAATATGCATGAAATATGACCCTTTGGAGGTGGTCAAGATGTTCGCAGATGTACAACCAACAGTTGTTTGACTGTGTGAGAAGTACCTGGTCAAATCCAACACTTTTCAAGGATTTGCAAAACCTACAGACCTACTTTTTTGAAGCTGAAATGGAAACCAGCAGACAGAAAGGAGGGTCAAAGGTTACAGTCCCATGCATAACGGCATGCAAAGAAACATGGCTATACGGAGACTGAACTGTACCATGCTGTTTGTAGATAGGGGGCTTTCTATAGATATTATCTTTGACTTTAGTCTCTGTGAATGAAAGACAAAGAGAGCAAGAGCATAAGAAAGAAGATGAAAAAAAGAAGCATGAGTTAATAGAGGATGGAGTCGGGGCAAAAGAAAAGGCAGTAAATGAGGTATATGAAGATTCCAGATATCGTTATTCATTTCATTACCATCCGTCATCATGTAATGTTCATGATCTGCATGCAATGATCAAGCTTTGTTTTGTACAAAATCCTCAACAATGAAAAAGGGGTTTGAAATATGGAGTCGGAGTCACATAAATAATGAAATCTCCATCATATTTTCATCTCGGAAGACAGTAATGTCACCTAAAATGATCTAAGAGGAATAACAGGGAGATAAATGGTGTAGCTACAATGACATAATGTCTTAATAATTGACAGCATGTGTCTCTCTGTGGCTTGTTTAGGTCATCCCAACCTCGCGTCTGCTTCGCAACCATTACTTCAAGAAGAAAGTCAGTCATTTAATGTAACACATGTGAGACATTTTAGGAGCCGTTTCAGCCTCTGCCAGCACTGGAAACAAGACGTCATTACAAAAAATGGGCAGAAAACGCATGAAACTAATTATTAGGTTTATTTTAAACATGTGCAGTGATAGTAACAGGTTTGTTTTGTGTACTAAAAATAGGTATTTGTGCACACTGATGAATTAGAAATGTATAAAATTGATGATTGGGATCTTTAGAGAAAGATCACAGAACATAATGAAAGCACAATATGAATACAGATGATTCCGGTTGCCAGATTTCTTTCATAAAATGCGCAGAAAGGGAGACAAAACCTGCTGATTTATTAAGAGAGTTTTCGTGCTTACCTGGGATATGGAAATGCCGTGGGGCTGCCACATATGTAGAGGATGGAGATTTGCCATCAGAGTAGGTGGAGAGACTGGGGGTACTGCGCCCACTTTCACTACCTCGGGGGGTGAAGGTCATGCCAGACGCGGAGACGAAAGGAAAAGAGAACAAAAAAAGTTGTCTTATGTCTGACATTGTAATGAGCCTTAAATCTACTATCAAACCTCACAATGCAGCCAGCTCATAGTATGACAAATCTGTCTTTGCAATGTGAAAATTTCAATTTCAAGACTGTGATTTATAATAATTGAATAAGCTTGTGCTTAATCCCGCTCCATTTTGAACTGGTTCAAATTGAATTGTAATTTTTGACTTTACACAGATATGAAGACGTTTTGTTGATCATGATGAAACGTATTTGTGTTTGAACAACTGAATCTAATCAAACCAAATCAAAATATGCTGCATTTATATTACAGCAGACACTCAAGTGTCCAGTGCTTTGGTTTTTTAGTCAATATGAACTGATATAAATGACTGGCAGGCTGAATTGTGACATTGCTATCGTCATAATCTTCACAGGAAATGATTTAAATCACACTCTTTCACCAAACTGAGATTAAAGGAGAGAGAGAATCTGTTTTTATCTACACACTAAGAGCCAGATATGTTAACAGTTTGTGCCCGCACAAACTCTCTTTTAACCTGCTAAGACGTTGACCTATCATTAGAAGATATGGGCAGCGATTTTCTTGGAGCGATTTTCTTGGAGTCCTGACAACATTTGCTTTCCGAGCTACGGTGTAACAGCACATCTGAAATGCAAACCTTGACAGAGCTGCCAAATATCATGTGATTTCATCACCGTGTCCTTCAGATAGGTCCAGATAAGATGGAAGTGCAGAAATTAAATCACTGTAGCAGTACTTATTTTGCTAATTTTTCTTTTCATGTGTCACAGTAATGATCAATCTACAGGGTATTTACTGCTATACATGTCATTAAGTTTGCATTGTCTGAGTGCAATTGTTTCAGTCCAATTGTGCTTTACTTCAGTTTAAAAATAAATAGGTATAAATGGCAAGAGATTCTGTCACACTTCGAATAGCTATACCTTATTTTTCACTTTCACATATGAGTTTGCAGTGTTTCCATTTAAGTGCTTCATTCATTCTTTTATTTTATTTTCAACTTAGTCCCTTTATTAATCTGGGGTCGCCACAACGAAATGAACCGCCAACTTATACACCATTTGTTTTACGCAGTGGATGCCCTTGCAGGTGAAACCCATCACTGAGAAACATCCATACACATTCATTCACACACATACACTACGGACAATTTAGCTTACCCAATTCACCTGTACCGCATGTCTTTGGACTGTGGGGGAAACCGGAGCACCCAGGGGAAACCCACGCGAACATGGGGAGATCATGCAAATTCCACACAGAAATGCCAACTGACCCAGCTGAGGCTCGAATCAGCTAATTAAATTAATATTTACGAATATAAAAAAATAATAATTTGAAATAATTCAATTTGAATAATTCTTTAATAATAATTCCCACTTGGTTAGAGTTAGTAGCCACAACAAAAAAATATATATATATATATATATCTTTACACTCAGCTTAATTATATCCAGGATTCTGTATCACATAGTCTCTAGTAAATGTATGTAAATGTAGGAAATGTATTTCAAATTTAAAACATTATCTTCCATTTTGTGCCCTGCCACGTCTCAAACTGAAGTTACAACATTGTATGAATCACGAACGACCGGTTATATCTTCTTCAGTGCTATACTGAAAGCAAAAGGGCACCTACTGCCTGTCTTGGATGGCATGAGTGGGAATTAATTGAAAGCAAATTGTCATTTATTTGGTGAACCACCCCTCTAGAACAAGGACACCTACTGGTGACCTTAAGGCTGGAACACACCAAGCCGACCCGAAGCAATTAGCACAGATTAAAAAAACAACTGTTCCAGGAAACCGGAAGAGGAAATGCACACAGAGCATAAACAAAGCAGCATTTAGTATCATTATCACAGTTATTGTCATACGGCGATGTGTGGAACACACTAAACCAACTAGCTGAACTGACGCTGACCGGCAGCCCGACAAAGTCTAATGGTCGACTGTTGGCTTGATGTGTCAAGGCATTTACTGTTGTATTTAACACTCTATGACAGATCTAAACCCATAAATGTACCAGCATAAATACATATTGAGAATATATTGTGAATTAGTTACCCAATAAATAATGTTTTGTGAAATATATTGCACACCCATCGGTCTTACCCTAATTTGCCCGTTTTAGTTAATCAGGTCCTAAAAATGGTGGAAAATCAAACAAATTACATATATAATTATCACATTCTCCGTCTCCTTTGTCTTTTCTTTCTTTCACACACACTTGCAGCTGACCTTCAGACACATGCACACACCATTTAACACACATTAAACACTCAGTGCTGTTAGTACAAATTCACCCAGTATCAGGGAAAATTCTTCCACTCATCTAGAGCTGGGGGAGGAGGACATTGTCATAAAATACACCAAACAATGGAGCACACCATGGAAAATGAAGGTCTCGATGCTCCCCATAACTCAATAAAATACTATTTTATGTATTGTGAATCCCTTTTGTATCCGCTGGTTGTAATGCAGCATGTATTTTCTGTCTTCAATCTTCATTTTGCCTCAGATGGTGATATGGGAAGATCAAGGTTTTGCATTTGTAAGAAGAGCCGAATTTTCTCTATTGTGGCTCCTTTACCAATAAGAAGTCAATTAGACAGCTAACTGAATCATAAACAGCACACTCCAAACCCAACCTCAATGTACTTTCATGCTGCATTAAAGGGTTGTCTGGAACTCCACAAGGCCCAAGTTTATGCCACTGTGCCTGGCAAACCAACCCGAAATTACAGCTCAACTATTTACCCCTTTAATCTTGTCCTGTGAACTTTACTGTGTTCCCGTTCTCTCGACTTCTTGCAGAGAACCACAAAACCCAAATCTGTAGCCTGATTTATAAACAGTAAATATAGAAGTTTTCTATTCTTGTTCTCTAGTAGAATATAGATACAGTTCCAGGTCCAGTTGCAGATACAGGTCCATAAATATTTGGAAAATTTGGGGCATTTTTGGCTCTATACACCAACACAATGGATTTGAAATGAAACAAATTCCAGACTTCAGGTTGCAATTGACTGCAAAGAATTTGCAACCAAGTATTAAAAAGTGAAAGTTTGATTTATGATTATTATTCTGTCCAATTACTTTTGGATCCTTTACAAGTGGGAGGCACATATGCAAACTGTTGTAATTCCTATACCGTTCACCTGATTTGGACATAAATACTTCAAATTAAAGCTGTCTGCAGTTAAAGCACATCTTGTTCTTTTAATTTTAAATCCATTGTGTTGGTGTATAGAGCCAATAATGTTAGAATTGTGTTAATGTCCACATATTTATGGACCTGACTGTATTTCTACATGTAAAATTTAGAATGTACTTTACACACACAATATACTTTTGACATTTTCATAAATGGTCTCAGACTTATGAACTCCTGCCTGCCTGAATATATATGTAGATTAAATAAAACACTTTAAACAATGCTACAACCTGAGAAATGAGAACCACAAAGTAAATGGTAACACTAACACAAACATACAGCTACTTTGAATATTAAACGTATGGTAAATAAATGTCAACTTACCAGACAAAACACAACATCAACTACAGTACAACAAATAAATGCATACTGATGCTCACCACCAACGTTCACATGTAACATGTGGAAAACGTAACCATTTCAGCTAAAATATAATGGCTATATCCACTGATTTTCCATGCATTGGACATACAAACTTTATATAGACACAATACCAGCAAGCATATCAATGGATTGGTCCAAGGATTGAACCTTGTGGCACACCTACAATCTCACATCACTGTAATAGACCGGTGATACACAGTAAAAGAGAATCTGGTTTTTAGGGTTTACCGTGAGAAGGTAAATTGAGGTGCAGGGCTGTCCTAGGTCTACTTTCAGACTTTGCTTCCTGTCTGAATCCTGTCTCAATTCCTGTTCAGGAAAGGTGGATGAAGGATAGGGTGGTAATTTCATGTCTGCAATTCACTAGTCCTTCAGACTGAATGCAAACAGTTATTAAACTGTGAATTATTAGGCTTGATCCATGCTTCATTTGTGTTGCAATCCAATACTAACAGCAGGAACTTCATGCACATTAGTGTAACTCAAATTCTTATATAGCTTTTTCACTTTTGCACTCGTTCATTAATATTGCCCGGCAGGAGTAAATCTTATACCAATCAAATCCAAGCACACAGTTAAGTTCAAACAAGTGCAGTATGTGATGGATTGGTACTGGCAAAGGCCTGCAGGCAGAGCTGTGGTACCTCTGAAGTAAGGGATGTAGTTGTGTTGTTGGAGTAAAGCCAGAGTAGTGGGGTTGAGGGGCAGAGCTGCCTGGGGTGTGTTTCTACCACTGCTGTTGTACAGAGGCAGCGGGGAGGAGCCTCTTGCACTACCATGGGCGCTACTCCTCCCCGAAGTTGGTACAGACAACAAATGGGAATTTTCTGGCTGGGTGGTGTATTTGATGCTCAGATACTGGTCTGAGCAAGAGGCCCAGCCAGTCAGGGAAGAATGGGAATAATAGAACATCAGCAACTATACTAAAAAGCAAATGATTTGTGAATGTCTTTGTTTCTAAATTTCTGCATCAAATCAGTTTTAATGCTTTAGCTCTGTTTCAAATAATAGCAAATGGCCCTTGCTGCCTTTCAGACTACGTGACTGCATAAATGATTTGAAATGTTTTACAAATTTCAGTACATGCAATACAATATGAACTTGTGTTCTACTTTCTACCATTCAAATGTTTAGGATTGGTGAGATGTTATTTTGAAAACTAATGTTGCATTTTATTTGTTTTTGCTGAATCTTCAGCACTACTCTAGTTCAGTGTCTAACAGGGCTTCAAAAACCATATTGAGATTTGGATTTCAAAAATCACATTGTAATTTTCATTTATTTTTGCTGTCAATATAAACTCACCGGCCACTTTATTAGGTACACCTTACTAGTACCGGGTAGGACCCCCTTTTGCCTTAAGAGCTGCCTTAATCCTTCCATTCCTTATAGATTTTGGTCCATATTGACATGATAGCTTGACAGTTATTTGAGTTACTGTTGTCTTTCTATCAGCTCAAACCAGTCTGGCCATTTTCCTCTGACCTCTGGCATCAACAAGGCATTTGCACCCACAAAACTGCTGCTCACTGTATATTTTCTCTATTTCGGACCATTCACTGTAAACTCTAGAGATGGTTGTGCGTGAAAATCCAACTAGATCAGCAGCAGTTTCTGAAATACTCAGACCAGCCCAACAACCATCAAAAAAGTCACTTAAATCACCTTTGTTCCCCATTCTGGTGCTCGGTTTGAACTGCTGCAGATCGCCTTGACCATGTCTACATCCCTAAATGCATTGAGTTGCTGCCATGTGATTGGCTGATTAGAAATTTGCGATAACAAGCAGTTGGGCAGGTGTATCTAATAAAGTGGCCGGTGAGTGTATAACTCACAATACCGCGCAGGTCAGTAAACCATAACTGTTCACAAAATATTAGGAAAACAATACCTCATTCATTAATCTTGTGTGTATTTTCGATCACTAAATCAAGTACCAAGTTAATTCATTCATGCTAAATTATCTATTATTATTATGCTCTATATTTAAACAAACTGGAAAGCATAAAGAAATAGATTGGTCCAAGGACTGAACTTTGTGGTACACCTACAATCTCAGAAGGAGATTTAATCTACATGTTTAAAACTAATCTGCCCTACATCCAGTACTTATAGGTTATTATATATTATATTATATAACTGTATAGGTTATTTGTCACTTTCCTGATCTATATAAAAGAATTTACCTTTACTAGTTTTGTAGCTGAGTATAAGACATAAGACAGTTTTATCAATCTAACAATTCAGGATTCATTGTGTTTAATGGTAGAGGACTGCTCATAGTGCTATAGTGTACATAGAATATAGCTATAGTCTATAGTGCTATAGATGCTGCTCCCTGAGATCACAAGAATTGTCAAAATATTCTTTGAACAGTCTGTAAATCTTGTTCCAAAATCTCTGAGTAAAGAATCGTCACAAATCCAAACATTGCATTTGAAAGACCCTACATTTCGAATACTACATAATTTAATGACTATTTTTTACTGTTTATTTTATTTACTGACCAATAAAACCTTTCTGTCCTTTAACTTTTGAAAGGTAGTGTAAAAATACACAGTATATAATTGATAAATATACATAGTGCAAAATTTTGAATTGTAGAAGACAGTGCTTGACGATTCAGAAGGAGATTGTTGTTTAGGATATGGCTTTGGAACAGAGTCTGATGGTGTATGAGGAAAACCAAAATGTTAACAGCTCCATTACATTCAAATCATTTAAAATACTCATATATTATTGCATAAAGGTGTGGAGGGATACCTGGTCTGCTGTAGGTCTGTGGTGAGCGGGAAGGCGTATAGCGGCCATAGCCTCCTAAAGAGCTGTTGGAGCTGGGGCTCGAGGGCCTCCTCTGACGGGGGGACTTTTCCCCATCTCCCTACAAGCAAACAGACAATATTCAATAAGAAACTGAAAATCTTTATTTAGTCTAGTTAAAGGGTGATCACTATGGAAGTGGAGACGACACACAGGAGGAGACTACAAAGCTGGAAAAGAAACACAGATGCAACCAGTTTACAATAATCAGTCCTAACTTGTAATAGGCTGATCATTGAGAGTCTGACACCACAGAGTTTCAAACATGGAGAAACATCAAGAAAAACACACAATACCGCGCAGGTCACTAAACCACAACTATTCAATATGTATATATGTGGAAAACAAGGTCTCGTTCATCAATCTTGTATGTGTTTTTGATTAGTAAATAGGATTCATCATGTAACATGTATTTTTTTAATGTCATAACTTGTATTATTAGACTCTACTACATTTAAACAAACCTTAATGCATAAAGCAATACACTGATCCAAGGACTGAAATTTGCAGTACACCTAGAATCTCAGAAAGAGACTGCCCTCCCATAAAAACAACCCAGTAGTACACCTAGTATATAAATAACAATAAGTATAGTATAATAAATCAAATAATGCATACAATTTAATAAATAAATGTAAGAAAAGACTTTTCCTGTGCATACAAGTACACCATCTGACCGACATGATTAGTGAACGAGACCCAATGAAATAATAACACGGCCTGTTCCTTCATGTCAGCTCTACTGTACCTCAGTTGGAGTAGGGGTGAGTTGCTGGGGTGACTGTAAACAAAGAAAGCAAATGAGTAAGATGGACTGAAATGCAGTGACATGTATGTTAATGAAAAATGAGTTGTTCTCACTGACTGAGTAGCCTGACTGAAACTATTCAATGCTTCAATGAATTAGTAAAACAATAGCTGCTTTTCCACTATTGTGCTGAATGGTTCTAAGAAGAGTAAAGGTCTTTGCACACTGAAGTCTGAAATTTTCTAAATGTTTTCGTATTCATATGCAAAAAATTTGCAAACCTTACACATTTAGTACAATGCGTATTAATTAATCCATTACGAAAAAAGTAAATTCAAGCAGTGATACTGTTCTTCTCTCTTCCTCAAAGTAGAAAAAGTCAGAGGAATAGACTACATATAGTGCTCATCCAATACTGCATAGAGAGGAAGGAGAGTTCAGCTCATTATCAATAAGCTGTGCTGAATTATCCACAAATGCAAAGTTTATTTTAGGAAATCAGTGGTTTTGATACATTGCTTCTGATACTTCACACATTCATGTGCATAAACAAATCCTGAGCAGAGACTGGCAGTACCTATAGGCATTATTACAGCCGGGTTGATGTATCGAAGCAACAGACAGAAAGCAAACCATGCTTTCTATCATAATGTAGGCAATACGTCAAATGCTTGGACACACACACACACACACACCAAACAGCAGCAGGGCAAATGTGCGGCAGTCACTGAATCCAGCATATAGGGGTTCTCAACTGTATGTCACATTCTGTCTTTATTTTATGCCTGGGTTTGTTATAAAGTTATTCTGTACGCTCAAATGACGACTCTGTTTTTAACTTTTCACCTGTAAGGTGGCTCTGAATTGTCAAAACAGCTCTCAAAGCACTTTTTTGGATGCAAAAAGTGGGAAAAAATCTAGCCTGGTTCCAATTTTTTTTATGACAGGCGAAAGTTCGGAGGCAGTGTGTCAATACAGCTGACACAACGTGAGGTCAAATATATTTTTTAACATGCAAAAATTACTGACGAAATTTTCAGATTCGGTGCGCAACCACCTTTAATTATGGTTCCCCTTCGGATGGGGAACTCCAATGCTATGTGGAAACTTCCACTATGGGGATTTCGTCAGAATCCAATCATCTGAAAGAGTATAAAAACGGGCCAATGAAATGCCAATGAGTTGGCAGCGTCAGCGTGCACAGCTGGCGTCAATGACAATCAGTCATGCTATAAAGACGCAGCCAGTGCCATGCTCGACATCCTTTCGCTTTCAGAGCCTTTCACGAAGCTTCTGAGAGAGTCTTTGAGGGTATCTCCAACCTGTGTCTACAGAGAGAGATCGAGAAGCAGCTTCTCCCGGTCCAGAGCGCGTATACGCAGTGGCAGATGGTCGAGCTGGGTATTTCTCCCTTGCCTGGCGTCCTTTGGGTCCGGTCCTCCAAGAGCGGTTTGTATATAGGAAAAAAGCTTTCCTAAAAGAGCAACACGGTCGTGCAGCGCGTCTTTTTCAAGACGTCACTCCGACCGTGCGTTTCTGGATGCGGTGGTTTCCTATCCCCGGATGATGGGCACGAGCACAGCGTTTCATGTCTGGGGGTCCAGCATGTTAATGCGGTGCTCGCGGGCAGTGCATGCCATCACTGATGTCATGTCTGTTGCGCAGTTAAGATCGCGGCTCGCTCTTGCAAAAGAGCCACCCACCCCAGTTGTCCCCCGCACTGCGGTTGGCACTCGGGCAGATCTGAGGGTTCAGTGAGAGTAAATCCGCCGCCCCCGGGCCGTGGACCTCTCGCTCCTCCACGCGCTCCATCCAAGCTTCAGGTGAAGAGAAGCGCTCCGTCCTGGGATGGTCGCTCTCTCACCTGATGACACCGGGGGTCAGATGTCCATCGCTGCATCGGAGGATGGGCTGTCATTGTCTGATGAGGATGCGAGCCCGCTCGCTCCCTCCCTCCGGGGTGGAGAGCGCGGCGTTAGCATCTAAAAAGCAGACATGATGGCCGTGCTTTCTCGGGCTGCTTCGGCCGTGGGCCTGGTGATGGTTTATCCCCCAGCCCCGCGGCCGGACCGACTAGATGGGTGTATGTGGAGGATATAAGGAGGCAAGACCTTCAAAGTCTCCCGTCCCCTTCTTCCCGGAAGTGCACAGTAAACTCACGCTGTCCTGAGGGCACTTTTTTCTGCCCGATCTGCGTGCGCTTCCATCCTCACCATCCTTGGAGGTTGGGCTGTCAAGGTCTGACGAGGATTCGAACCCGCTCGCTCCCTCCGGGACTTTGAGCGCGGCGTCGAATCCAGAAGCAGACTTTGCGGCTGTGCTTCCCCAGGCTGCTTCGGCCGTGGCTCTGGAGATGGTTTATCCCCCAGCTCCGCGGCCGGACCGATTAGAGGGGTGTGATGTGGAGGATGAAGGCGAGACCTTCTAAGCCTCCCCATCCCCTTCTTCCTGGTTGGGCACAGTAGGCTCACGCAGTGTGCTGCGTGCGCCTTCCCCGTCACCATGCACGCTATGGCCACCTACCAGCGCTACCAAGCGCAGGCGCTGGCCCGGCTGCGCGAGGATGGTTCTGACCCAGGACTGAGCATGCGCTCCGCACCGCAACCGACTATGCTCTTACAAAAAAAAAAAGAAAAAAAGTCGGCTGTGTGTGCCCTGGGAAGGACGATGATCACATCCGTGATCCAGGAATGCCACCTCAGGCTAAACCTGGTGATGTGCGTGACGTTGACAAAGTTCGCTTTCTTAACTCACCCATTTCCCAGGCTGGCCTGTTCGGCGACACTGGCAGTGAATTCGCCCAGGAATTCACGCCGGTGAAAGAGCAGTCGGAGGCGATGGGCGAGGTCTCTATCGGCGGGATTGTATGACCGCTCCCCCCCGCCGAGCCATCCACATCCGCTGCTTTTTCGCCGAGGACGCCCGCCCGCAGCTTTGCTTCGCCGCCCCGCCTGCGCCTCCGGCCACGCGGCTGCGCCGAGCATCGCGCAGGCAACCAGCGTCCCCCGCCCAGGGCGCCGCTAAGTTCGGTAAAACGGACCGCGAAGCGTCCCTGAGGCGGGCCATCTGGGGAGGAGGGAATTTGCTCTTTCCCCGCTGGAGGGCGGGGCACGTTATTTAAAGGCGTAAAAAAAAAAAAAAAAAAAAAAAAAAAAAACGCCATCAAAATCCTCAGTGAAAGAGCACTTTTCCCCTCCTCCGGATGTGACAGCCCGAACACTGCCAGTCTGGGACGCTATGCCTTCCAGCTCGCAGGATCGGTGCATTTCGCCAATGGCTCATGGAGCACGAGAGAACGGTCTCCTTTCTCTCCACTCCCAGCCCCTCTCCTGGAGTTTGAGTGCGAGACGAGAACATCTCCTCTCCTGCTCTCCTGTGGGACCCCAGCGCTCCCCGGATGAGCCCACTCACTCCACGCTGCCCCGCCGCTGGCACGTCAGCGATCGTGCGGGTGGGACCATTTGCGGGGGCTCGGCCTGCCTGGTTAGCGCGGGCCAGCCCATCGCAATGGCTCATCCATACGACCAGACTCGGCTATGCGATTCAGTTCGCTAAACGGCCTCCCAGGTTCACGGGCGACCAGGGTCAGTCCTGCGTCCGCCCCTGTCTTGCGAGAGGAGATTGCTGTCCTCCTGGCGAAGGATGCAATCGAGCCGGCCCTCCAGCCGAGATGGAGCGCGGGTTTTACAGCCCGCACTTCATCGTGCCCCCCCAAAAAAAAAAAAAAAAGCGGTGGGCTATGGCCAATCCTATATCTGCACATTTTGAACCGCTGCCTTCACTGGCTGCGCTCCGAAATGCTTACGCAGATGCGCATCACGCGATGCGTTCGTCCTTAGGATTGGTTTGCAGCAATAGATCTGAAGGACGCGTATTTTCATATCTCCACACTTCCACGCCACCGGCAGTTTCTGCGGTTTGCGTTTGAAGGTCGAGCGTGGCAATACAAGGTCCTCCCCTTCGGGCTCTCTCTGTCTCCGCGAGTTTTCACCAAGCTCGCGGAGGGTGCCCTCGCGCCCCTTCGGCTCGCCGGCATCCGCACGCTCAATTATTTCGATGACTGGTTGATTTTTAGCCCACTCTCGGGAGCAATTGATTATGCACAGAGACAAGGTGCTCCGGCACCTCCGCCCGTTGGGGTTTCAGGTCAACCGAGAAAAGAGCAAGCTCGCCTCCGTGCAGAGCATCTCCTTTCTCTGGTTGGAGCTGGACTCGATCACTATGCGCGCCTCTCACGAGAGCGCGCAGAGGTAATGCTGAACTGTCTGAGAGAGTTTGACAGGAAAAAAAAGTGGTCCCCCTGAAATTATTTCAGAGGCTCCTGGGGCATATGGCATCCGTAGCCGCGGCCACGCCGCTCGGATTGCTCCATATGAGACCACTACAGCATTGGCTTCACGATCGGGTCCCCAGACGCGCATGGCACGCGGGCACACACCGAGTGACTGTCACTGCGCTGTGTCACCGCACCCCCTGGAAAGGACCCCTTCTTCCTACGGGCCAGTGTGCCCCTAGGTCAGGCGTCCAGGCAGGCTGTCGTTTCGGCAGATGCCTCCAGTATGGGGTGGGGGGCCGTGTGTAGCGGGCATGCTGCTGCGGACCTGTGGAGGGGAACCCAGCTGCATTGGCATATCAACTGCCTAGAGCTGTTGGCAGTGTTTCTCGCTCTGCGCCGCTTTTTACCGGTGCTGAGGGAGCAACACGTGCTGGTCAGGACGGACAGCACGGCCGTGGTAGCGTGTTCCATCCGGATGGGGGTATACGCTCCCGCTGCATGTCTCAGCTCGCTCGCCGTCTGCTCCTCTGGAGTCATACGCGGCTGAAGTCGCTGCTTGCTATTCACACCCCGGATGGGCTCAACCGTGCGGCCAACAGGCTCTCACGGCAGCTCCTTCCCCGGGAGAATGGCGACTCCACCCCGAGTCATGCGTAAGTATGCACTCCCCCCAGTGAGCCTACTCGCGCAGTTTCTGTGCAAGGTCAGGGAGGACGAGGGGCAGGTCTTGCTAGTTGCGCCCCTGGCCCAACCGGACCTGGATATCAGAACTCTCCCTCCTCGCGACGCCCCCCCTGGCGAGTCCCTTTGAGAGAGGACCTACTCTCTCAGGGACAGGGCACCATCTGGCACCCTCGCTTAGTTCTGTGGAACCTCCACGTGGGGTCCATAAGACGCGACGAGGAAGACTTAGGTAACCTACCGGTGGCGGTGGTTAATACCATCACTCAGGCTAGTGCACCCTCTACGAGGCATGCCTACGCCCTGGAGTGGAGTCTATTCACTGAGTGGTGCGCTTCTCGCCGAGAAGACCCCCGATCTTGCCAGATCAGTGTTGTGCTTTCTTTCCTTCAGGACAGGTGGAGCGAAGGCTGTCGCGCTCCACACTGAGGGTTTACGTGGCCACCATCTCCGCTCATCATGATGCGTGGATGGCGGCACCGTGGGGAGGCATAACCTCATCATCCAGTTCCTCAGAGGTGCGAGGCGGATGTTTTCCCCCGCCCCCCTCTCATACCCTCTTGAGATCTCGCGGTAGTGCTACGAGCCTACGTGGAGATCCCTTCGAACCACTCGACTCAGTATCCTTGAGATTTCTGTCCTTGAAGACAGCTCTGCTGGCCGTGTTGGCATCGGTTAAGAGGGTTAGGTACCTGGAGGCATTTTCGGTCAGTGACTCGTGCCTAGAATTCGGGCCGGCCTACTCTCACGTTGTCCTGAGACCCCGGCCCGGCTATGTGCCCAAGGTTCCTACCACATCGTTTTAACAATCAGGTAGTGAGCCTGCAAGCGCTGCCCACGGAGGAGGCAGACCCAGCCCTTTCATTGTTGTGTCCTGTTCGCGCTTTGCGAATATATGGGGACCACACTCAGAGCCTTAGATCCTCTGACCAGCTCTTTGTCCATTACAGTGGTCGGCAGATGGGAAGTGCCGTATCTAAACAGAGGTTGGCCCACTGGATAGTGGATGCCATCTCCCTCGCCTTTGGGCCAGGGTGAGCCGTGTCCCCCGGGGGTGAGAGCGCACTCCACTATGGAGCATCGCATCCTCCTGGGCGTTAGCACGCGGCGCCTCTCTGACAGACATTTGTAGAGCTACGGGTTGGGTGACACCCAATACATTTGCAAGGTTACAATCTGCGAGTGGAGCCGGTTTCCTCAAGGGTATTAGGCAACCCTTGGTGATTGAGGAAACGATTCGGTTGAGGTGTCGAAACACGCTTGCTGCGCCACTCTCCCTAACCCGGAGATACGTGCGCTTTTTCAGCTTTGTCAGTTTAGTTCCCCATTTCTTTGGCGAACCCTGCAGAGTTCCTCCGAGGCCCCCAGCACCTGACTCAGCGGAGGAGTCAGGTGTTGGCCCGTTACGTTGTCGGCATGCCCGCTGGTCAGCCCGCGTTCTGGGTATAGGTGCCTGCTATGTGTGATCCCCGCTGGCGATCCCATACGTTCACTCAGCCACGGTATAGTCCCCCCTTCTAGGGCAGGCTCGTGTCTTCCCTCCCCGCTAACCATCCTTATGCTAGGACCCCCCCATCTCTGGGCTGGTCCATAGATTGTCACCAGGTCTCCCCTCTGGGTAGCAGGTGAGCTCTGCAGCGTCCTCCCTATCGGGACTGAACGCTTTCCCAACGTACTGTCGTATCAAAACCTTTTTACTGGGTTATATTATGTCTGTGAGGCGACAGCACTACCTACTGCGCCACTGCGTCGCCCCATAACTGGCTAATCAGAATATTTAAATATTTAAATTAAAGTGTAGCACTGAACACTATTCTACAAGTAAGTCCAAAGGTCCTCTTTCTGCTCTATAACTCTTCTGATCTAAAAGTCATAGAGGCTAAGACATTTTGCTAGATGGTGCTGTAACTACTTTTGCAAACAAATCCTACGTTTTTTGCTTAGTCTATGATTTTTATATATATATTTTTTTGCTTAGTCATAATTGAATACTCTGATCTTTATGAAATTTGACATACATATAGCAAATAGCTTGCTACAGTTGCTATCTTGCCATAGATGGTGCTATGATGACTGGCTCTAGGCATGGGCAGGGATGGGCTGAGCTCACCAAAATGTCTGTCTTGCCCACCCAATCATAAAAATAGCAGTACATACTTTTATTTGATTTTTCTTTAGTACAATTTGTGATTCGATAAAAGCAATCTAAGGTGGACTTTGGGTTGAAAAGGGGAAAAAGGGGATCTGAAATAAAAGCGCAGCACCAAACAGTTTGATTGGCTGTAAGTAACGGTGCGCTCATCACTCGTGAGGCTTGCTTGGCTTCAGTATGTGCAGGATTACAGAGAAGCTGTTACAGAGAGCAAAAATATTTGCTTCAAGTAACCAGCACAGATGGTGATGCCTCTGTCCTGGATCCACATCATAAACACCTCCGTTTATTTGCATAAGTGGAAAAAAGCAGCAAAAGCAAAACTTTCTGAAATGTGCTCTACTTTGTAAATGGCCACAAATCAGAACGTCAAGGTTTTTTCTTGCTCCGAACAAGCTCCAGCACCACACTATCTTATTACAATTATAACAGATACAGTTTTGATAATTTAGTACATTCAACCAATATCCAACCTGTTTTAATTTGGAGAATTACAGTTAGGCTTTTAATAGTGCTTATAAAAGATCTAATTATAAAATAGCCTACATATGATAACTCCACACCAAACTGAGACTTTCTTTTTATAGCTTTATAAACTATAAAAAAAATGTATGCAGAGTAATGCAATACTAGGCTATATGTAAAAAACTCAATTATTCTAAAGTATAGTAGCCTATACTTTAAATAAAACTCAACATGCGCTTTGTCGTTGTTAATCATCACCACAGCTGCAGCGCATCTGTTTTGCTTCTGTAAAGGTTATAATATTGTCTGAATTTGTGCTTATTATTGCAGTCATTATTGATTCTGAACATTGACTAGATTTAAAAACCACCCTTAATTAAAAAAAAAACACATTTATATTGATTAATATAATGTCTTCTTAACCAAGCCCAAACAACAACATTATTACAACAATACTTTTGCTATTCCGTCATTCAGTTATCTGAATTTTACAGTGTATCTATCTCCTAAACCCACCCCCAAAAATTGCCCACCTGGGATTCTGTCAGCCCACCCATCTGTGTCTGGTAAGAACCGGGCCTGGGTGCTATAACTATTAAAAAGGATTTTTTAGTATTAATAATTTAACTAATACCGTTTTTCTATTGCAATTCAATGTAAATGTCTAAAATCCATTTTTTATTAATGATTAAAGCAGCCACAGAGACTTCCTAATTGATACATTGGCCTAAAGTTTTAAAATTAATTGCTGTTTGTAGCTATATTTTGTCTGTTATTTAAGAAAGAAAATATCAAAAAAATAAAATATCTGAAAATTCTCCATATTGCTGTTTACAATACACTTGCTTTACCAAGGCAATGACTGATGCATGTGTATTACATTATTTAATTCAACTCATCTTCATTTCTATAGCGCTTTTACAGAGTAGATTGTGTCAAAGCAGCTTAACTTAGAAGTTCTAGAAATTTGAAACTGAAACTGTCAGTCCAGCATTAGTATTACTTGAAAAAGGAAACTGTATCTGTGTTAACCAATAAAACAGTTTGCAAAGAGAACCATTTGGGTCAATAGTGGAAAATTGGCTTATGCTTTTTTTTCCAAAACCAAGTGGAGTGATTCGGGTTGATGAGTAAAGATGATTGGACTGAAAATGGCATAGGTGTAACATCTATAAGTACATGCTAAACCCCTTTCTCAAGTAAATATTTTCAGTTTAAATCCCCTATAAACAGAAAAAGATGTATAAAATGAGCAACATCAAATACTGGAGATATATATGTTACTTCCATGTGTTTGTACCTCTCCAAAAGTCCTGTCCTCCACAGGGTAGCTCACATAGGGCGAGTATGAAAGCATGTCAGGTCTGTCAATGTTGTAGATGGCTTTGATTTTAGGAAGAGCAGCCAGATCCTTATAATCCAGAAGTTCATCACCCAGTTTTGCCTAAAAGCAGAGCAATGCTATAACAGTTATTTGTAGTCTTGCATGTTGGTGCCCACTGGTGGTGATTTTGAGCAAATGAACAGTGATGCATTATGGGATTATTTCCACATGCGCGCTTACATAGATAACTCTGCTGGGGGAGCCTGAGGCGCTGGAGGCTGGAGCAGAAGTGATGCTCTCAGAGGAGGTTCGCGTCACCTGCAATAAAAAAAAAACATGGTAAGAAATATAAAAAAATGAAAACATAAAAAGACACTAAACCATAGGAGATCAGCAACCAAAATGACTAGAAATTCTAGCGCATTTTATTGAGGTTTTTACTGTGTCACTGGGTGAAGTAACACTTAACAGAGAAGGATTGAAAAATAGAAGGGTAATGTTGCCAAATGGATAGATGCTCTCTTTTTTTGCATTTTATTGCAATACATGTTTTTGTCTTGTTTTCCAGCCAAAATATATATATATAAACACTGCAGTATAATATAAATATAAAATATTCTGGAAAAAAATCTGTTTTGGCACTTATTTTTGTTATTATTTCAACTACAACCTTAACATTATGGTCAGATTTATTAACATATTTTATTTCTTTGATACATTTTAGTTATGTGTGTTCTCTAAAAAAATAAAATACTTCTGAAATCAATATTTAAATTTTTTCTTTTGATAATTAAGGTCATTACCATCAGACATCAAGCAGTCCAAACAAACAAAACTCTATAGAGAGTCTTTCAATTAATGTTTTGCTCAATAATTAGTAATACGTTTAGGGTTTAATCGTTTCTTTTCTAAACCTACAAACTCAGTTTATATAATTGACCATACAATCTTTCTTTCCAGATTTCTACTGGCAAGGTGTGGCATTAGCCTATGGGGTGGTCCAATCTGGACCTCAGTGAGCGTCTATTAAAGCTGGAAGCGGGTCGGGAGGTAAAGCCCATGCAGAGGGAAAGGGCCGCATGACACAAACCTGCTCAGGTACATGAGAATGGAGATCACTGAGCTGAATCCGCACCTGTTTCTGCAGGGAAAGGCTTGTTACATACTGCATATCACCGTAGCTTAAGGTATGTAACTAATGTAGCTGGATTTCCTGTTAAATGACTATTCATACAATTTTTTTGATCTAGTGAGCAACCCAAAACCAGAGCTCATTTTCCAGTTTGTAACTTCAGACACATGTGCTTCTAGCTCATTTTTGGGTCTGTCAATGATTCTAGATGCTTTGACTAAAAATATAATCATACAGCTCACAAACCATTACAAAGAAATGCTAAACATTTTTCAGTTTTAGCTGAAAAAAACAGGAACATATAAAATACCTTAGAATGAACTAGATCAGCTGACAGCATTTATAGACTATCTTCATTGTTTTAGTTTCCGATTCACTTCAGGAATAACAAATATATTAACAGTTCAACCATGTAAAACTAGCACTAAACACAATTTGCACGGAGCAGTTGCACGCCACTACAGACAGCAGATAGTGAAGGATAAAATATTTTATATTTTACTGTTTACTATGCATTTTTAAAGAAAAAAATATTTATAAAGTAAATCAAATATATATCTAAAAATGAAATATATTTGGTTCAACAAGGCATGCTTAAGTATTACACAAATATGTGCTCAATCTGCCAGATTCAGACCACTGGAGTTGATTATGAACTGACAATGGTATGAACCATTATAGGGGCACGGTCAAATGTATGTTTTTATTAATTCATTAATTTCACAATTATCATTTTTTAAAATACATTTCAGTGCAAACATTTGTCTACCATGTAAAGGGCAGATCACCCATACATCTTCTTTGACATCCTTCAGGAGCATCAAGCGTTAATACGGAGTGTCAAACCCCCTTTTTAATTTGTACCCTGACTGTAATTCACTAAAATCCATCACTCCACAGTTTTACAGTTAGTTTTACCTTGCTCTTCTCCTCCATACGCGCTGCCTGTCTGCAAGGAGGATGCCAGATGGAAGAACCTGTGAAAGAGAAAGACAAAAAATAAGTTGACACCTTAATGATCGAACTAGTGTGTAAATAAGGGATAATGCAGCTCTAGGCGGTTGTTCGCGCAGATTAAAGGCTTCTCAGCCTTTGTTGTATAAGTCTGCAGGGCTTTATTCTGCAAAAACCACTACCTAGATGTACATTACCCTGCCTAGTACATGGCTACTTGTAACAAAACTAAACAATCAGATGCAAATCTTTAATCTGAGCTGTATTCATTTATTAACAACAGAAACAAAAATGGCTGAATGCAGCCAACACTAACCTACTTATTGAGTTGCAAGATGGTGCCAAACAGTCAAGAACAGCAGCATGAGAGATAAGCATATAAGGCATATAAGTAAATATGGAAATTAATTCAAAGGTAATCAAGATTATTCATAGTATCTGAATGAGCCTGTTATTAGTTTCAGTAGTTGTTATCTGGGAATAACATATCTTGAAATGTCATGATTAACCAATCAGAATCAAGTACTCCAGAGAGCCTTCTAATAATTACATATAAAAAAAATATGTCTTTGTTTTAAACATTCTTTTGATTTTTTTTAAACAATCAACAAACAAACAAAATTATTTAACCAAACAAGCTGCTTTAAATTGAATAAACATTTAAATATCTTACTAACACCAAATTATTCAAAGATGATATAGATTTTAGGCATGACTTAAAGATTACTCGAGCCCACGGTAACATTTTCTCAGTGTTTATTCAAATAAACATGACTTTTCAATCTGAGGAGTTTGCATGTTCATATATACCGCAGTATAAACTGGCATTTATAAACTAAGTAACTCCATAATTCACCTCTCAAGTGAGTCAGCAGTCTTTCATTTTATTTCAGCTCGATTGAAAAAAAGGCTTCTAACTGATTCTGCTTCTTAAATGCAGAGCCGTGTCAACATCTGACCATAAATCTCTGTGAACGAACTGCAGTGCAGTGGGTTTGTTTGCTAAATCACTGCGCAGAGTCCAACAAAACACTGAAGTACTCCAAGGTTGGTGATAGGACACAACAGAAAACAAAAATAAAAATGCCAGCTGTGTATTTTCTGCATTATAATTCAAGATGCTTCAACTACAGAATTTACAGCTCTTACTAGTATATGAGCTTTTAGCTCAACCTGACTGTCTGTTGCTTTTGTTATTAAAATGCAAAACAACACTCTTCTGTACTGTTTTTGTCAGTACACTGAAAAAATTCATTTTGAACCCATTTTTTTAATTACTGTCATTTGTTACAGCTAAATTTATAAGTTCAACTCAAATTACAGTTTTTGACTTGGTTGAAAATGAAAAATGTATTTTAATATTAATCAAAATATTTAGGAAAAAATACATGGACTCAACGGCTTTTATAGTCCATTGTTAATTAATTGAATTAATTTGGTTCGACTTAAAATCAAAATCCGATTAAAATTGTACTTTAGACTAAACTGTAATAAATACATGTAATAAATACATTTAATGCATGTAATAAATACATGTAACATGTAAGCTATAGCACTATTGCTAGTTATTTTAATTTTTAATCATGAGGTAAACTAGCCGCAGGTGCTTTCAGTATGCCTATAAATTCCATGCATTAGAAATACATCAAAACTTAAAGCACATAAAGAATACCTTTTTACATGTGGTCACATGACATGAAAACTGCTGGTTTAAAGTAAAAATATTACTTTGAGAAAAAATAATGTTTTTAAGTTCACTTAGGGGCTTCGTTTCTTATGTTAATGTATTGAATAAAATCGGTTATAATCAGAAACCATAAATTTCACTTAACCCAATATAAAAATGTATTTGAATATCAGACACATTAGTTTAACTTTTTTCAGTGAACATTAAATGAAAACCTCTGATACATATGATTCATTTGTCCTCATCAGTAGTCCTCAACTGTGTCTGAACTGCCTGCCCGTCTGGTTTTATGGTCTAAATTTAGATAACTGTGCAGAGAAAACTGTTTTCTGCAGCATTCTGACACAAATAATCAAATTGAAATGCATCTTCACAACAAAACAATGTTTCTCATATTTTTAAACAACATTACAAGCAGATTTGGGTGACACATAGACGAAGTCACTCATGAGACTGTAAGGCTCCATCTATTAAATAAATTAACTGTGAACATTCACTAATAAGTGCTGACTTGTATCCAGACATAACTTTCTATTCTGACAACTTTCATAATTTATTCCACTGAGTTTATAAATATAATATATATAAAGAGTGTTTTATTGTCACATTAAGAATTGTGCATCTACATTGTATTACAGCATTAGCATAAATTACAAAAAAATATCAGACACATATCCAAAACCTTTCGATGTGTGGATTTGACTGCATTTCATTTAGCTACCTTGTAGGTACATCTCCTCCCCTTCCCCAAACATCTGGTCACATCGAGCACATCTGGCACATGTGGGATGGTAGTGTTTTTCTCCAGCCTGCAAATGATGAACAAAGAGGACTCGCATCAGACATTCAACTCAGATGAAGGAATAAAGAAATAAATTATTAATTCATTTGTACACAAAACATAACTCAAAGCTATTTCATAATCTCATCTTCATCCTCCTAACAAAGCAATTCATTTTTCCAAATAACTGGTGTTATGTAATGTGGTGGTTGAAATGCTGCTGTGATGCAGCTGCATTATGCATGATGGGGAAAAAAGCATCTGCACTAGCAGTGTTTGAGCAGTAGAGGGAACACAGACAGATGAGCTGTTGATGCAAACATGCCACAATTCACTTCTTATAGTCACATTCATTTTATTTTTAAACTTTAACTAAACCAATATCTGCAAACGCCCTTCTGTATTGCTCCTGTATTGCTTGAGTGGCTAAAGCTCAGCAGGCGTATTGTACTGCTCTGAAAGAAATCTCATTATCATTCTATAGCGCCAGAGAATATGACTACCTTTTATTCAGACTTACATTTTTGTATGCTTAAAATATAAACATAATGGCAAAAATTTAATTTATACTAGTTTATGATCATTTAAAAATGTCAAAATCTACATTAAAATAATATTCTCATTATCTCATGTAAAATATTACTGTACATTCAGGGTAGTTTTTACCTCTAAAAGTGACATTTTAAACTAGTAATATACACATTTAATGTATTGCCTTGCACTATTTGGAGGGAAATGTACAGTGTAACCTCATCCCTTTATGCTACCGGCTAAGTGAAAAGTTGTTGATATAACTTTTGATTTAAATTTTGTAGTCCTAATATTATCTCTGGCTTATCATTAATCAATATGTCAATCATTTGAGTGTTACTTAGGGAGAGTTCACATTAGTATTACTGTATAGTTTGTTCTGACCAAAAATGTAAATAATACATTTAGGCCTGGTTCACTTAGCATTTAGATGTCAAACAGAACAGTCTTACTAAACATATCAAAAATGCTGTGTCATGGGCTGAATTCACTCATGAATACATGTGTACATTCTATCCTTCAGCTCTTAAAGACCAAAAAATAAGTGAAGTTTAAATTTTAAACTAATTTCGAGAGGAGCATGTGCTCATGATTGACCCAGCTGGTCCACATTGGCTAATCATGATCCTCCAATCAAAGGATCCCAAGTCACTATATATATCCTCATTTCCTCTCTACAACTATCTTTTTCTGGAAGAAACACCCCTCCTCGCCTTCTTCCACCTTTATCCAGAATGGGTGGCACGGTGGCCCAGTGACTAGCACTGTTGTCTCACACAAGAATACCAATGGCGTTGGGTCTTCACAAGGCCATCTGGTGTTCCTGTGCGGAGTTTACATGTTCTCCCCGTGTCCGCGTGGGTTTTCCCCGGGTTCCCTGGTTTCCTCCTACCATCCAAATGTGCTCTATATTATAGATAAAATAAGCCTAAATCTTTTTCTAATGTCTTACTCTCAGGAAGTTCACCTTGGCCTCAGCAGCGGGGGAGTTTCAGATCGACCTGAGCTCAGTCTCCCCTCGCCCTGTGAAAGGAGGGAGCCCTGGGCTTGAGGATACCTTGAGCTCAGGGCTCTCTCCTGGGACAGCACGCCAAACAAGCTATGTATAAATCGTGAGCTAAGTGTGAACTCTTGAAATAAAATGTGTAGAGGAAGACTTCATCCTTTGCTCAGAAATGAAAATCTGCTGCAAAGAGAAGCTAAACTGTAACTGGCAATTAAGCTCCTATATAAAAAAATTTATGATTGAGCGTTCTGTCTTTTTGATGGTTACGTCTTGCTACATTATGTTTTATTTTTGGTTTATTCAGTTGTCTTTAGTCTGTGCTGCATTCATATTTCAGTTGAACCTCTCTACAGTTCCATCTTTTCACTTCTTTTCATCTTTGCACACCAAGGTTAACATTGCAGCGTTCACATATTCAACCTGCCAAGCGTGAAAACACTTTATCTTTATGTCTTTAAAAATATGGCGTCATTCTTCTCCAGGGCTGGATTTCCCGAAAAAAGATGCAAGAGTGCTCTACATGCAAGTTTACATTTCAGCGTGCGTTTTTGGGAATGTTGGTAACATGACTGTGAGAGAACTCATTCTACTGTACACGGTACTCAAAAGTCGCTTCTATTTAGGTGTTGCTGCCCATTTTCAAGATGCTGAAATTTAATCTTATATGAAATTGTATCTAATACTTCTAACCCAATAGTTGTCATCTTATTACAACTATGTATAAACAATTAAAACAATTATGTATAAATATAAATCATCTGAGAGGCAAATTACTTTTAATTATTTAATTTATAATTTCATCCAAAAAGAATAAAAAACTGAGCGACCCGGGGGCGCAGTGGGTAGCATGATCGCATCACAGCAAGAAGGTCGCTGGTTCGAGCCTCGGCTGGGTCAGTTGGCATTTCTGTATGGAGTTTGCATGTTCTCCCCGTGTTCGCGTGGGTTTCCTCCAGGTGCTCCGGTTTCATCCAAAGACATGCGCTATAGGTGTATTGGGTATGCTAAATTGACTGTAGTGTGTGTGTGTGTGTGTGAATGAGTGTGTATGGATGTTTCCCAGTGATGGGTTGCAGCTGGAAGGGCATTCGCTGCGTAAAACATATGCTGGATAAGTAAGCGGTTCATTCCACTGTAGCGACCCCAGACTAATAAAGGGACGAAGCCGGAAAAAGAAAATGAATGAATAAAAGAGTAAAACGTTTCCCAGCATGGTGCTGGGTTGCAGCTGAAAGATCATCTGCTGCATAAAACCTGTGCCATAGTAGTTGGTGGTTCATTCGGCTGTGGCGACCCCTGATAAATCAAAGACTATGCTGAAGGAAAATGAAGGAATGAATGAATGAATGAAGAGAAAAAAAAAAGTACAATAAAATACAATCAAACTTTAAGTTTAATTTAAAAAATCTGCCAGTTGCCCTGCATGTGACCTCATAACTTTATATTCTTACAAAAATCCCTCCAAAGTACTCATATATCTATGACAATTTTCATATACTACTTTAGTTACCATGTTTTTGGGAAACAGAATATAAAATTTGAGATCAGTTGCATCATTTTTTAAAATCTATTAAGGCTTACGATGCTTCTGGGAAACATAGCCCAGCATGTTAGTAAAGGGTAAACATTTCTAGAGTGGTCTATCCACACTGGGAGTGAGCATATTTGTAAAATCTCATTCACCTTTTATGTTTGCCTAAGAATAATGTCAAGTATATGTTATTAACCTTCATTTAATCCTAAAGGACCCTTCTATAATCATACGTTTCAGCATGCTGTCACTTCAGTCCAGCTGCTGATTTATGTCATTTCAAGTGTGTCGTAATTACCTGCACTGGAAAATCTAGTGCACCGCTCCTCTATTTCAATGGCTATCCTCTTTGAACACAGTTACAGTCCCACTTCAAATGTCATGACATTTTAGGTTCATACATAACATTCAATAAGTGGTTCTAGGTAAACGTTTGGCATTTTCCACATGAACAATACTACAAAACAACATCAAACCATTTAAAAATCTCTCAAACACACATACACATGCACACCAAATAAAACTCTTCACCTTTGGTTACGCCAGTACCCAGACATTGTCTAGGCTTGTGATTTGGCAATACTCCTGAAAGGTGGGCTAATTATTCTTGCTAACATAAGGATACCTGTATCAGCTAGCCCTGAGTTCATGTAAAAAAGTGTTGCTGAGGGCAAAAGAATATGCCAAGATGCAGTTTTGCATGACTTTTCTTATTTCACATCTGCTGAAAGCTCTTGGCACGGAAACTGTTTGGTTAAAATTACCATCCTAAGCTATGATGTCACTCAGTGACTCGTTCTAATTTAGGGTTACCATGAGCAAGTGGATGAGCCAATGGGACAGTCGCTATAGCAACAGCATGTCACTCCTGACACACACATATAAACACACACACACACACACAGATACACTTATTTATAGAGCTCTGAGGAACACAGAGTAGATTCTGTGGATAGCTGTAGATCCTTATTTATATGTGTCAATTCAAGCTGTTCAATTAAAAGCAATATTTATCCATAAATGAGATTACCTAATGGTAAACTAAGCAGGTAGAAAGAACAAATACATCAACGGAGTCCTTGTCAGGCTGTAACACAATAGCTGTTTATAAAGAAGAAGATGTTGCATGTTTGAACAAAAGCATGGGAGCAAAATGGAAGTATTGAGCGGGACATGCAATATGAGGAGATATATGGTTCTGGACTGTAATTAGACTTCAGAAAGGGATCTGAATTGAGATTCTCTTTGTAAGCACCCACTCAGCTTCTGCCTCCTCCAACATGACCACTGGGATTATAGAGTACCAGTCGAAAGCTCACAAATGAGAATAAAAGCCTTTCATGCACACTCAAAGCGAAAATTTGAGAAACACACATTTTAGGGGTGACGATGCTAAAATCAACATGAAATAGTATTCATACCTTAATTTACTTTAAGCAAAGCAGTAAACTGAAACTGTATGAAGGACTTTGTTGTTTGAGATTTATGTGAAAATTAGAAGTGTCCAGAATGGAATTGTGGGAAAACAACGCGGGTGGGGTTAGGGGGGGAATGTGTTTTGGGGCCTGAAGCATGATTTTGTGAAAACATGCACATATACAAATGTGGCCACTGAGAATGCGCGAATGAGTGAATGAACGTGACCACACGCAATGCTGCAGTGTGATGTGCTACCACACAGAATGGTTTAACACAAGAAAGACATGGCCAGCAGGGGGCAGTTATGTAACATAGTGAACATACTGAATTGATTTACTGTAGCAGCGCACACATGGAGAGGCAAAGAAAAATAAATGGGCTGATCATGATTGTCTCATCAATACTATTATTCGTTTTTTTATGATGGTTTGTTCACTGAAAACAAAATTTTCAAAATGTTGTGGATCAACTAACAATCACGATCTAAAAACGGAGCTCTGACTAGCCCTGACTAGCCTCCAACATATTACTAGGGCCAGTCGGAATCTGCGGACGTTTAATGCTATTTTTGCTGAGAATTTTGGTAAAAATCTGCGGATTTCTGCAGAATTATTTTGGGAGTATCATAACTAAAACCTTAATATGTGAAATAAAAATAATATCTTTTTAATTTTATTTAATGTTTAAAATGCAAATCCAATTAGATTCACTTTATTTGGTAAACAAAGCAAGTCTCTCATATAATATATCTACTGAAAAACAGAAAATATTACTGTACAAACTAAATCAGATGAATATTTTCATATTAGTCAATAATATTACTGTGATTAATAAAAGAACTGAATAAATATAGATTTACACACATTTACTCAAGTAAATACACAGAATTAATGATGCAGAAAAAGATCTGTGGAAAATCTGTGGAATTCTGCGCGTGCAGATTCCGTGTGGGCCTACATATTACTAATAAATTAAAGCCAGTCTTAACCACTTTCAATTTTCTTTTTACAAAGGATCTGAAAAAGATTTGAGTTGTTTTTTAAAAACATTAAACAACAGGAGTTTTGAAATATTATGTAAACTATTTGGATAATACTATGATTTTAGTACACTATGAAGGGAGTGCAATTGTCAATATGAAGATCGCTAAAACGGAACTGCAAAAAATACATTGAAAAGCAAATTACACATAAGAGAGATGACTTTAGTGCTTTAATTTTTAAAAAATCAATACAAGTTTAAACGTTGGAACGTTCGAAAGGAATAGGGCATAGGGGGGATAACTGGGAATAGAACACAACCAGGAACTACAGCCTTTAACTACAGCTCTAGAAAAATAGTTGAATGAGAAAAAGAATGAGCTTTGATGTTTCCATTAAGATTCAATACAGCCATTGGAAGCATTCCTTGTTTCAGCCTTCTGCATTTTGACTCTTTTTTGTTTGTTGTGCATCTTAAGGTTTAAACTCTACAAATGAATTGTGAACACAAAGTGAACCAACACTAAATGTACTTACTATGTACCTACTACTTACCAGACCCAACAACATAACACTGCCCCAACTTTTCCATTTCAATAGGAATGCTTCAACATTTTCCCGGACTTTAAAGGTGCAGTATGTAAGTTCTTGACTAACAAATTGACTTAGAAAATAAAACACCATAACATGTTTGCAGATATTTAAAAAAAAAACATGCTAAACATACTTGTTTATCCTGAAAACAATGTTTTTATTTATTTTCCTTTAAATACGTGTGTTCCAACAGGGATTATCTGTTTTTGTTATGGTCTGTGTAACACCGCGCACTGCCACTTTACCCACTTATATTTCAGCACCCTGTGTTGCCTTGGTGGAAAATACAGAGGGCCCTAACATACACCCAGCGCAATAAGACGCAAGATGTGTATGGCGCGATTTGTTGCTATTTTCAGACCAGCGCAGCCCTAATTTTGATGTTTTGCGCCATAATGTTTAAATAGCAAATCTATTTGCGCCACTTTGTAGACTCATGGGTGTGCTGGTCTAGAAAGGAGGTGTGTTAAGGCGCATTGTTGGTTCATTGCTATTTTGAGGAACTAAAATAGAGCCCGTTAGTTATGCACGCAGGTCCAAACGCTTACACAGTGTTTAATACACACATGATGTACAGCAATGCACAAATATCTTTACATATGAAAAAAATTATAGGATTAAAATGTTACAAAAATTCATATCTACATAAATAGAAAAAACACTACCCCGTGCCATCTCGGGGGGCTTTTTTCAGTTTATTTAGGACAATTTGAATTTGTATAATATTATTATTAGCACTGATATTTATTATATGCATATTTATTTTAATAAATGTTTTAATAAGAACATGTTTAGATTTGTCCACCTGTCTGGATTTAAAGACGTATGCATCACAATATGAGGCAGAAGAATAGGACGTGTGTTTGGATATAACCATTTTTGACCACACTTCGTTATTATTGTCTATTTATTTGTTTGCTGGAAATTAAAACTGAATTCAGAAATAGTTTTGAAACAAATCTTTGCACTTAACAAACGAAATTACACATGTAGGCTAATGGATGTCTTCAGTGGCGTGCGTACAACACCGTTTCCTTATCCATAAAAGTAAAGGAGTAAAGTAAAGAGTAAAAGTAAAGTAAAGAGAAAGTAAAGAGGCTGAATGGAGGAGGCTCTTCATTATGCTCGCTGCAGATGGTCTGTTTAACTGTTTTCTCACTAGTGAAGCCTTCAGTTTTTCCAATTACAAAGTCCGCCATGTAAATAGCAAATGCAGCACGGCGCAATGCAACTGACTCTAAAAGGGAATGGAAGATGAGACTCTGATTGGTTTAATGCACGTTATGCTTAAAACACACCCATAACTCATTAAGAGAATAAGTACAACCCTGTTAGACCATGCGCCGGAGCGCAAAGCATATTTTCCATCCCTAAAATAGCAAAAGTTGAATCTGACGCGTTGCTAATGCTTTTGCGCCGTATGCTTTAGACTTTGCACCAAGATCATTAAAATAGAGCCTAGATATATGAGGGCACTTAAACGCGACCTCTGAAGGACAGTAGGTCTCTGAAAAGAGTCAATTCAGATCCAGAGTTATGAAATCCACACAAGGTACTTTTCAATTTGCAAACAATATAAATATTACAAACGTAAACGATAGCTGAGCTGTTTACAGTGTAATGCTGGGTTCAGACCAAACATTGAGCACCGCATCACTCTCTTTAGTTTACTCACAGGATGTTTTTCACCACAAGCAAATTTTTTTTTCTAAAGTTGAATTATTTGAATTTGCATGGAAAGACTCGAATGAGGCAAATTATGTACAGTATAATCTACTGTAATCTACTTTTCGCTTTTGTCTCGGTCCTGTTGGTCTTATCAATATGGCAACCTCAGTGTGCATCAGGATTGGTCAGCCCAGTCACCAAACATGAACATTATTGAGTATGTCAGGGGTAAGATGAAGTAGGAGGCATTGAAGATAATCCAAAGAATCTTGATGAACCCTGGGAGTCCTGCAAGAACACTTTTTTGCCATTCTTTGCCTCTGAGTTGAGAGTGGAGGGAACGCGTAAAAAAAGCCAATATTTTGAATTTGGACTGAAATACCTAGTTCGAATGTACATACTGCACCTTTAAAGTTATCACGTTGTCTTGAGACAATGTTAACAATCCCTGTCAAATAGCAAAAAAGTCCTTCAAACCTCAAGTACTTTTCCGGTGATGTATTTCTTGCAGGTTTCACACTGGATGCCAAACATGGCGTGGTAATCTGCCTCACAGTAGGGGATTCCATCCCTGCAGAGCATAAACACACATTACACTTGAACTCAGAAATGGTGGCAAATCTCAGCTTGCTATGAGAATCCTTTCATTTTTGACCACATCAATAACGCTGAGTCATTCCAGAAGGCTCGGCAGGCTTGCAGATCACCATAACACATTACTAGGATCAATAAAACACACACAATCAGCCGTCCACAGAGAACAGAGAGAGTGGGACTAACTTGCTGATGTATTCGGCATTAAGCACTTTATTGCACACTTTGCACTTGAAGCAGCCGAGGTGCCAGTGCTTGTCCAGCGCCACCAGAGACTGCTCATTTTTAAACTCCTTTCCACATCCACAGCAATCTGCCAAAAGAGTGAGACAAAAGTGTTATGGTGTACTAATGAAAGCTGTCATTGAATGAGTCAGTGTGCGTCTGTCAGAAGGACAGAATAACATATAATGCGGATAGCAATGCAGAAACACAGAGAACTCACTGTGCACAGCCTGTGGGGGAGCCGTGCTGTTGACTGGCACAGGCTGAGTACATTTCTCACAAATGCACTCCTTCCCATTAAACGTCACGCGGTCACCAGCTGGAAACGGCTGCCTGCCAGAAATACACAGTCACCTTATCATTCAGCAAAGTAATAAAGTCACTTTCATATGAGGACGAACTTTCAACTAGCTTCTCAAAGCCTTTTGAAATTAGAACAGGATGTTGGGAAGCTACATTAAGAATACAGTATATGTAAAAAAGTCATGAGAATTCACCATTGGCAAATGTATTTCAATACAATCTAAAGCAAAGACACGTTTTAAGACCCCTGTATCTGTATTAATGACTGTTTTAAAGGAAAATGTTCACTTTTCAGTAGCAATAATACTGTAATTGATTTAGACATTTGTGTCTTTAAACTTCCACATAACTGATTACAAATAATGTGAAAATTAATGGATTTTTTGCTATGTCAGCCTTCGTGAAAAAATGCTATAGTAATTTATAGTACATACAATGTTTTGAACTATAGTATAGTGATAGTACTTGAATTAATTGTAAATTTGACATGGTGATACAACTAGGCTATAGTAATATAAACTAATAGTATTGTAAGTTTTCTATACACTTACAAGCTATATTATTATACTATAATACACCACCGTTGTGAAAATTAAATATACTACAATATTTATAATAGCGTATCAGTTCATTATAGTTAATACTACAGTATACTGTAGAGTTCATTAACAAAGTGCTTTAAATACATTCAAATCGAATGTTATCACTCGACTGAATGGCCGTTATCAGTGATTATCAACTGATAGATATGGGCCAGTAGGAGCCTTCTGCACCTACTGGTAGACTCAGAAGGCTGTTATCATCCATCCACATGGTTAATCAGCTATAGATCACATATGGCTGCAGCTGGAAGTAAACAAGAATTATTTATTTTATTTATTGCATTTCCCAACGTCTATGTCCACCCTAACCCTAAACCCAACTGTCACAGTGTTGGAAAACACCCATACACTCTGGCATTCACATACACACTCATACACTATGGCCAATTCAGTTTATTCAATTCACCTGCACCGCATGTCTTTGGACTGTGGGGGAAACCGGAGCACCCGGAGGAAACCCACGCGAACACGGGGAGAACATGCAAACTCCACATAGAAATGCCAACTGGCCCAGCCAGAGCTCAAACCAGTGACCTTCTTGCTGTGAGGCGACAGTGCTAAGCTGAGCCACTGTGCTGCCCCTTACTTCAAATAAATTTTAAAACTTCGAATACAACATTATAGTATTAATAAATATAAATTATATTTTTGAGCAGCCTGAAACATATGTAGGTCTGTAACACATTAACATGATAACACACTAAGGTCTTTAATGAGTGTCCACAAACAATGTCTATATGCTACTCTACTTTGACCCTCGATCACTGTAGCTGTGGCCTGAAAGAGTTTCATTTGTGTTGATGCTGTTTTCTAAGCTATGAAAGCAAATGCACTTTGCATGCGATGCCAATGATTACGTCCACTTGAAAAACTTCTTGATTTATGGTTATGTGTTTCAGTAAAATTACATTTTGGTTTTATTGTGTAAACTCCTAAAGACATTTCCATTTCCTTGCAGAAAATACCAATTGGTCAAAATAACAAAACAGTGTCATGTTTACAAACTTCAAAAGATGTAAGAAATTCATATTTGGTGAAATAATCTTAATTTTCAATTAAAATAAATGAATGAAAAGTTAATTAGTATGGGCTTTATTTATACTGTATTCAGTGAAAATCTAAACTTAACTGAATTAAGCAAAAATACTAAAAATAGAAAGCTCAATTATTTGTTTTGGGGTTATTTTGTAGATGCATATACTAAAGTAACTAGCAAAAATACCATCAATGCCCTGGCATGACTTAAGGGGGTCACACACCGGATGCGCCGCTCAGCGCTGCAACACACCGCGCACTTGACAGTTAGAAGTGTCGCACACCAGACACGCACATTCGAATGTTATTTAATATGAAACTATTCAGATGGTGCTCTGTGGCGCGGCAGTAATAGAACACTGTCCTGAGTCGCAGCTGGGCGCAGCAGAGAGCTGCCAACTTGCGGCGCCGATGTGCGTACCCTGATAGAAATCTATGTTTAGAATTCTAAAATGCATGAGGCTGCGTAGCATCCGGTGTGTGACCCCCTTTATGCATGTGAAAAGCAATAGTTCACCAAAAAAATTTTATTCTGTCATCATTTACTCACCATTCACTTGTTTAAAACCTGTTTGAGTTTCTTTCTTCTGTAGAAAACAAAAGAAGTTATTTTGAAACATGTAACTACTGACTTTCATAGTATGACTATGGATGTAAATGGTTACAGGTTTTCAGCTATCTTCAAAAATATCTTATTTTGTTTTCAACAGAAGAAAGAAACTCATAACGTTTTAGAACCACTTAGAGGGTGAGGAAATAGTGAGTAAATTATAATTTTTGTGTGAACTAGCCCTTTAATGTATAAGATACGCATGTAATTGATTTTCAAACATATACAGTCTGTTTACATTATATGAAAATATACACCTTATCTTTTGCATCTTCTTGTTAAGTTTCAGATAGTTAACCTAACATTATTACATTTAAAAAATCTTCTAAATTATTTTAAGCAATGCTACTTTGAATAGAGCATGAATAATAATCTGGGTTGAAGCATAAAACAGGCTTGATGGCTCAGGTCCAGTCATCTATCTGGCTGATAGTTCAGTACGAGAGCCGATGAAATCACAGTATGTTGATCATCAGCTCTCATCACCCAATTTAAGAGCGAATCTCTAAATCCGATTATCACACCATTGTCTGATTCAATCTAACTTTAACTCTTTGTGATGAATGTCTATTTATTTTTGGTGTAACAACGAGTACTGTGCGTCTGTGAATTGAATTTGTACAAATATCATCATTCAAGAGCCTGTGTTCTTCTGTTCACACCTGCTAGCCTCCCATTAAAGTTATAATTACAACAATCATTTCAATCTGGCAATCGCACAAGCACTAAGTGTTGGAAAGGGCTGGATAGAGTCATCCAGAGTAACTACAAATGAGACATTTACGAGGTGATTTTAAATCCAGTCGCACCCAAGATACCAACTGGGAACAGCGTGTCCACAGAAACACGGGCATCGCTGTGGTAAATGCAAGAGGGACTCGGGTCACATGCACATACACAACATCCATTCAGAGGGACACCCTACACCCCTCTGTAAATAAGTGGCCTGGGAGCGGAGCACACACTTAACATTCTTACTGAAACCCTTTCCTTCCCCACCCTGAGTAACAAGATTGACTTCCCATTAAGTTCACACACACAAGCACACACAGGACGTTTTGAAACAAAACTCCAACAAATACAATACAGTAAGTGTGTTTAATTTGAGTCTTCATGACATCCAAACGTAATTGTGCATGCAGAGAACTATTTGCATGCATGGAAGAGTTTAATTTATTCAAAATGTATTTTTAAAAAAAGTGCTCTTGTGGCTATACAGTATGTTGACGTTTTAAAATGAATTTAGCAAAAGTTATGCGTTCTTAATGGCATAGCAAATCAGAGGCTTGCAAATTTATAATAATAAAATTAATTATTATTAGGATTTCTGTATTAAGATTTCTATATTTATTGATATTTGTCAGGTCCTGTGTTCCCTGTGTGTTTGATTTCATCATGTGACCATCCCCATGTGCTCCTTTGTTCTAGTTCCCGCCATTAGTTAATGTTCATCTGTTCCACCTGTGTTTATCTCCTGTGTATCATCAGTGTCATTATGCTCCTGTGTATATATATGTACTCCTTCATTTGGTTCATTCATTGTCCGGTATTCTCTCAGTTGTGTCTTGTTGTCAACCCGTATTGTTCCTGTGTCTCCTGTATTATCGATGTCCTTCCAAGTGAGTGTTTGTATATAAATTTACGTGTTTGATAAATCCTGCGATCCTTTTGCCTTCCTGATGGAGTCAAGGTGTTACAATATTATGAAGGCAAATAACAATAATACTTGTATACATATCAATAAATATTAACTTCCTGACAAAAGTCTTGCTGCCTATCCAACTTTTAGGAACAACAAATAATAACTTGACTTCTAGTTGATCCTTTGCTATCAGAAGTGGCTAACATGAAAGGCAAAGGCCTCTAGATTACACTTATTTTACCAAACTAAAATATGATCATGCCTTGATTTTAAATTATTTAATTAGGACAGTAAGGTCTGACTTTGCTGAGACAAAAGTCTTGTCACTTAACAGAAATAATGTACAGTATACAATATAAAGTCATGGTGCAGTGGAAAAAGGTTTAGTACTGTGTATGACTCCTATGAGCTTTGACAACTGCATCCATACATCTCTGCAATGACTCAAATAACTTATTAATAAAGTCATCTGGAATGGCAAAGAAAGCGTTCTTGCAGGACTCCCAGAGTTCATCAAGATTATTTGGATTCTTCTTCAATGCCTCCTCCATCTTAGCCCAGACATGCTCAATAATGTTCATGTTTGGTGACTGGGCTAGCCAATCCTGGAGCACCTTCACCTTATTTGCTTTCAGGAACTTCGATGTGGAGGCTGAAGTATGACAAAGAAAGTGCTATCCTGCTGAACAAATTGCCCTCTCCTGTGGTTTGTAATGTAATGGGCAGCACAAATGTCTTGATACTCTCACACGCCGCCAATACTGAATGTAACTCCAAACCATGATTTTTCCTTTACCAAACTTGACTGATTTCTCTGAGAATCTTGGGTCCATGCAGGCTCCAGTAGGCCTTCTGATGTATTTGTGATGATTGGGATGCAGTTCAACAGATGATTCATCTGAAAAAGCTACCATCTGCCACTTTTCCAAATGATCAACTAGAAGGCAAGTTATTATTTGTTGCTGAGATTGATGGGTTAGATGACAAGACTTTTGTCAGGTAGTGTACTTGAAAAATGCTATGGATTTTATAGTAATATAATTGAATCAAGTAAATTACTAACCAATTATAAATAAGTCGATTACTCACACATTTGTTATTACAGTACAAGCAAGACTTCAGTCCTATTGATTTTGTTTTTGTTTATTAACCTAGATTTCGTATTGAACAAACTATGTGATAAACAGTTTTGAAATTTGGTTACGCACATTATGCACTGCAATGTAAAACTAAACCTGAAACAGTTAAATGTACCATGGTGAATGTATATGAGTGTTTATGCAAGTGTGTCTTACTTGCAGGTGGCACAGACAAAGCAGCGTGGATGGTAGGTCTTGCCCAGTGCAGACACCACCTCCCCTTCAATGAACTCCTCACAGCTGAAGCAGCGGGTGCCATAGAGTCGCTGGTAATCCACAGTGCAGATATACTCGCCCTGACGCACGAAAAACCCTCCCTGAGCCAAGTCACATCCACAAACTGCAGAAAACAAAACACAGAAAATAACATTAGACACAATTAAAGAATGATTTTGCCATTAATAGCCAATTCTTCTATAACTGTAGCATAACAACCTTACAGAATCTATAATAACTAGGGGTGAGACAAAAGAATTGATATGCTGATTTCTAGTGATATTACATTTGGTGAATCACTCTGGCACCAAGTCTAGATATTTCTTTAGGCATAACAACTCTCTAGAATGCAAGTAAATCACTTGCATTTGCGAACAAATTTTACCCTGGAGAGATTAAATAGTATTCGTTAACCCTTGACTATTAAACTTTTCTCACAAGTGAGTTGGAGAATAAGTTTAGTTGAGATGTACATTCACCTGTCTCTTGAACAAACTTACTGATAATTTGTTAGTTTTGCTCTCCATGTCTTAACAACGCAGTGAGTGCACTATTCCTTCTTATACTAAGGATTTTTTTTCTATTTATGTGAAGCAAACAATAGTTACAAGTAAAACACGATTTGCCCAGTGCAGTTTATCCTCCAGTGCAGCAGATCCTCAAACAAAATCTGCCAATACACTACACATAAAATTCACATGCTTGTGGAGGCTGTACAACTGGTTGGTACCCTAGGCCAGTGCTTCCCAAAGTGGGGGGTCACGAGACAATGAGGGAGGGGGGATGGGGGTGTCACTTGGTGATTTACAAAAACATCATATATGTTATTAAACTATTAAAATGACCATATTTTATCCATAACCTAGTACAGAAGATAAAAATAATATTTAATTGTTACATAAAAAAACAACATGCAAATAAAAAAATCATCAACCTTTCAATGTTAAACTTTGACATCTTTACAGCATTCATGCACATTAAAATAAAGGCCATGACTGAACATAGAGGTTCCAAGTGGCGGTCTCCAAAATTAAGTCAAGAATAGTCTTGTGCTGTGAACACCGTGCCCACCATTCTCATTAACAGGGTATATGCAGGAATCCTAAAGGTAATTTCAATACCTTTTTAAGACTTTTTAAAGACCTCATCGCCACTTCAAGTTCTAATCAGTATCAAACCTTTAACTTAATAAACAGTTGTTAGTAAACAGTTGTTAATAAACAGTTGTTAGTAAACAGTTGTTGATAGAGGTGTAAACCTACACTGGTCTCACGGTTTGGTTACGATTATCATGCCATTCGGTTCAATTTGATATCACGGTGCATTGATGATGTTTACCATACAGTTTTATATTTTACTTCACAGCACAAGAATTCTTGTCTTAAAATGTATAAATATATTTATATATTATTTGTAATACAATTTTGTCTTTTAAAACAAGCAGTCAGATATATGAACTGCACCTTTGAAAACTCAAGTACATGCACAGAACAACATGAGCATTTATAGCAAATAAACAAACGTAAATATTATCCTGCTCGCTGTCTGAGCATTGTCTAGCAAGTTCTTATTCCCCTATGATTGGTCAAATGCTCAACAGAAAGGGCTGCGATTGGCCCTAACTCTCTGGCGCTGTTCACCGATGAGTTACGCTGATAAATGGCAGCAGCAATCACAGCTGATCCATGATAGACGCTGAGGAGAAAACTCGCTCTGCAGACACACGCTCGCAAGAAACAAAGCTTGAAAGAATAAATTATGCAGTTGTTTTCAGCGACAGGCTTCAGCCACTGTTTAAACTTGACTTTCTCCAACCAGGAGTACGTAAACTTACAATCCACACAAACCCAATTTGGCCTGTGTGGAAAGCGTAACATCACCTCCCACGTTTGTCGCAAATTACGTGACATCACCCGAATCGAGGAGCTTGCCGGACACACCACAGCCCAAACCAATCGTGTGGATCGAGCATGCCGTTGTTGATAATAGGAGGGAAATATATATATTTAACAATGCTTAAACAAAATCCAAGACCTCGTACAAACGCGATTAAGTTTTTTTAATACCTTTTAAGGGCGTTAATCATAATTGATTTATCAACATTTAATACTTTTAAGACCCAGCGGACACCCTGATTAAGTAAGGTTAATATTAATTAAACAAATAAATAATGACTATAACATATTATATGGTTGTTGAACTGTATATAGTTCCTACAGGTGTGTGTGCACGGTTGTGTGCAATGTTTGTGTGTTTATAACCACTTCTGAGGATAGTGGGGGTCGCGAGTCACTGGAATTGTTATCTTGCTAACTTTTGCCGACCATTGTGCATCTGCATCTGGGGCCTCATGTATCAACGCTGCGTACGCACAAAAACTTTGCGTCCGCCAGATTTCGCGCTCACATTTGGATTTACTAACGATGAAATTAACGTGAGAATGTGCGTTGGTCCACACCAACTTCATGTCTGGCATACGTGCATTTCTTGCGTGTGTTTGTTTTATTTCCATTGGCAACTACTAGAGGCAATCATGTTAAATTGCACACTACAAAGTATCTTTGAGCCGTGTAATGGCAGCTGTATGGGACGGGATCATCCGCATGGTATATAGGGTTTCCATAAAGGTATATAAGGTTTCCATACCATGCAGTTGAACCACGGTAAAGTTAGTTTGCCATTTGACATTCATTAGACATTCGATTTCAAAACAATTAAATTCTTTGCTCCTGTTATAGTTTGAGCCAAAAATAGGTCAGATAGGCGTAAATATAAGCCCTTGATGTTGCACAAGGTTTAATTTCTCGATTAAAAAAAAAATAACCATACTAATGAATTAAACAATTCAACCATATGAAATTATACAATAAAACCAGTACCAAAATGTTCAGAAAAACATCCTGCTTATTGCACAAGAATCTGTTTTTGTAATTAGCACTTTATTTATTTTTATAATATTTAAAAAATATCTTTTAATGTAAAAGTAAATTAAACTCTGATACCATTTGAGATAAAATATTATTACAAATCAACTGTAAAATTGTGTCGCCCACAATTGAGGCAACGCTCAACTCTCTCCTCAAAACGCTCATCCCCTGTTCCTCCGCCTGTTCGGTCCACACTTTGATGTTGTGCCGCTGTTTTCCTTTCTGATGGATTTTTGTTCTTCATTTACAGATATTGTGAAACATCTTTGATGACCTAGGATGCTTGTCACAGACTTAATCATATAATTGCAGATAAAATGATTAGCCCTCCTGTGAAATTTTAATTCTTCTTCAAATGTTTCCCAATTGATGTTTAACAAAGCAAGCACATTTTCTAAGGTCTTTAAGGTCAATATTTTATTTATATATACAGTTCAGAGTCAGAATTATAAGCCCCCTTTGATTTTATTTTTTTTATTTTATTTTATTTTTCTTTTCCCAAATTAGGTTTAACAGCAAGGAAATTTTCACAGTATGTCTGATAATATTTTTTCTTCTGTAGAAAGTCTTATTTTTTTATTTTGGCTTGAATAAAAGCAGTTTTTATTTTTTTAAAAACCATTTTAAGGTCATAATTATTAGCCCCTTTAAGCTATGTTTTTTTCAATAGTCTACAGAACAAACCATCATAATACAATAAATTGCCTAATTACCTTAACCTGCCTAGTTAAGCCTTTAAATGTCATTTTAAGCTGTATAGAAGTGTCTTGAAAAATATCTAGTCAAATATTATTTACTGTCATCATGGCGAAGATAAAAGAAATCAGCTATTAGAAATGAGTTATTAAGACTATTATGTTTAGAAATGTGTTGAACAAATCTTCACTCTGTTAACAGAAATCGAGGAAAACATAAAAGGGGGGCTAATAATTCAGGGGGGCTATATGGTATGGTGTATATATATATATATATATATATATATATATATATATATATATAGCTATTAGAAACTAGTTGTTTAAAATCTTCAGTCTGCGCTTGCATTATATTCTAATCATTTAGTTATTATACATCTATATATTGTTAAAATTGGTAAAATCTTGTGACAGTATCATATCATGAGTTAGGCTGTGATTCCTTACTGATTGGCATGTAAATTACATGTTTGTGTGTACAGTATGTGTCCACTAGTTTATGTGAGTAGAGTAACTGTTGCGTGTCTATAATCAGTGTCAGCTTAGAATGACATCATCCAGACACAGAGACTAGAGGCTCAGGGGCAGGTGCATTAGTGGACAGGACAAAACAAACCGAAACACAAGCTTCCCCTCATTTTCCCCTCTTCTCACTCACTCTCTCACAGTCCATTTTCCAATAAAACAGGAAGCACGTCAGGAACATAATACACACGGACTTGCTCCGATGACATCATCCTCAGGGCCGATCCATTTTCCAGCTCCTCTGAGGTAAATGATAACCCTGGAATTTCCTTTCTTTTCTTTTTGTCTGTCCAGAGCTGAGGCGTCTCATTCAGAATAATACAGAAAAGAAGGGGGCGGCATGGTGGCTCAGTGGTTAGCACTGTCGCCTCACAGCAAGAAAGCCGCTGGTTTGAGTCCCGCCTGTGACAGTTGGCATTTCTGTGAGTTTGCATGTTTTCCCTGAGTTGGCGTGGGTCCAAGTGTTCCAGTTTCCCCCGCAGTCAAAGGCATGAGCTATAGGTGAATCGGATTAACTAAATTGGCCGTAGTGTATGTTTGTGAATGTGAGAGTGTATGGGTGTTTCCCAGTACTGGGTTGCAGCTAGAAGGGCATCGACTGCATAAAACATATGCTGGTAAGTTTCTGAGTCATTCAGCTGTGGTGACCCTTGATGAATAAAGGTACTAAGCCGAAGAAAAATGAATAAATGAATGTGACTAAATAATAAATGAACTAAATACACTCATTTTTCTCTCAGCTCACAAATGATTTTTTTTAATTCAACGTGTTCTTGCGCTCTAACACATAAGTGGAAATCAAACAACATAACGTCAATATATCCTTACACACGCTGCCATCATTACCATTAGTCAACAACAATCGCTTAATCACTACTTACTTACTTAATATCGTACCCTATTCTCTCAGAGCACCTGACAGTGATCCACCTGCCTCTGAAAGAGCACAATTATATGATCTCAGCTGGCTTTACATAAGGGCTGAAGACAAGTCACCTTTATTTCTAAAGTGCTTTATATAATGTAGTCCAAGCCACTTTACAAGGATCAATAGGTAAATAATAAAAGTGTCAATCATTATGGAACATTCTCAAAATATTGTATCAAAAAGAAGCAGAACAGTGATAGTTAGTTAATAATTCAGTTCAGAAATAACACTCAGAAACACCCACACTCTCTTTCACACGCACTCACCCAAACATGTACACATACACCAACACGTGCATTTATTCCCCTGTTAGCACAACACAATGCACTCTAATGTTCCGCTCGTAGTAAAACCCCAAACAATAACACAGGAATGTTGCTCAGGAAATGGTAGACATTTTTCCAGGTCTGCTGAGGAGTGATTGGCTGGTGTGTGATATAGGAGATTAGTGAGGTTATAGAGATATCGGGCGTGACAGCGTGTGGATTCAGTGCCAAATGTATTAAAACTTCCTCCTCAGAGCACAAAGTGTCTTAAAAACAACCTGTAAGGTAATAGATCAACAACACACCCAGAACAACACAGCACCTCTAATTTCATCAAGAAAATGTATTTTATATAGCAATAGAAAATATTCAGGTAAAAATATTCAAATAAAAACATGTATTACCAACTCTACTCATAATATAGTTTACATGTTAAAATGTCTTTGCCAAAAAATATAAATAGGTAAGTCTTCACGCCCGTTGAAGTTGCGAATTAGCGAACATAAATCAAATATATGACGACAAGACATAACCTCGGCACTTTATAGATTTTGAACATGACGTTAAACAACTAATATGCATAGGAATTGAAGAAGTGTTTGAGTCACATAGAGGAGGTAATCTAAATAAAAGATTATTGCAAAGAGAAGCGTTTTGGATTCATAAATTAAAGTCAGTATAGTGATGGGGACTCTATACTGCTCAGTGAGTGCCGTCTTTCAGATAAGAATTAAACCAAGGTCCCGACTCTATGTGGTTGTTAAAAATCATAAGCATCCTGGCCAAATTTGCCCACTGGCCTCCTAGCCATCCCCATGTCATAATTGGCTTCATCACTCTGTCACCTCTCCACCAATCAGCTGGTGTGGGGTGTGCAATCTGGTGCAATATGTCTACTGTCGGGTCATCCAGGTGGGTGCTGCATACTGGTGGATTAGGAGATTCCCCATAAAAATGTGTAAAGCGCTTTGAGTGTCCAGAAAAGCACTATATAAATGTAAGGAATAATAATAATTATTATTATTATTAGTATTATTATTATTATTAAAAAACATTCAAACTGTATTAATACAATAGTAAATTGTAGCCTTGGACCACAAAACTTATGTTGCACATGTATATTTTTGCCAATATCAATAGCCAAATAGTCAAAAATGCATTGTATGTCAAAATTATTGACTGTACTGAAAAATCATTAGAATATTAAGTGAAGATCATTTTCCATGAATATATTTTTTACATTTGCTACTTTAAAAAAATATCAAAAGTACGAATTTTATACACAATATTTCCAAATTTTCTAATAATTACATTTCAGCCAAATATTGTCTAATCAGTAGGCCTATAAAACAATGCAAAGCTTTTTCAACGTTCAAGTGACGTATAAATCTCAATTTTTAAAAATACACTTATGACTTATGGTTTGTGATTCAGGGTCACAATCAATATATTAATATGTTAATTTGACAGCTTTAATGTGTTGCGTTAGCAGGTGTGTTTGTTTGTGTGTGTTCGTCTCTCTCTCTCTCTCTCTCTCTCTCTCTCTCTCTCTCTCTCTCTCTCTCTCTCTCTCTCTCTCTCTCTCTCTCTATCTCCGTCTTTCCACCTGCAGGCCCCGCCCTAACTACGCAGGCGACGTGCCCTGGGATTGGAGGAAGTAACCCAGGGCGTCCTTTAAAAAGAGATCAACGGGCATAGGGAGGGAGAGCGAGTTTTGTTGGCGTGTTGTTGAAATTGTGAAAAAGTTATTCCTGTGGTTGAGTTGTTTTCGTTGATTGTGTTTCTCGTGCTGTTGTACTAGTGTTGACTTTGTGTTGTATACCCATCCGTGTTTCCCCTTTCTATTATTTTTGTTTTGGTTTGTTGATTGTTAATATTGTAAATATATACACGGTAAGAGGCAGTAGGGGTTGGACGCCACTTTTCTTTTTTGTAAATATTTTCACCTGTGTTTTGGTTAGTCAGGGAGATAGCTGTAGATTTTGTATTTTTATTTCTGTTATTTTATTAGGTGTAGTAAGTTTCATTTGGGTGTTTAGTTTGTGTATTTTTGTTTATTATTTTATGTGGGTTCACCCCGAGGTATTTGGCTTGACGTTTTTTTTCTTGGTGATAAAAAAAGAAAAGACAAATAAAGAGACCCTATATAAAGGGGTTATTAAAAGTGAATTTTATTTGTCGGGTGTTCTTTTATGTTGCGGCCTTGACCCTAGACCAGGGTCGTAACAAACGATACATTTGGCAACTTTTTTACTTTCGTAGAACCTTTTGTGGACCTTCATGCATCCAACTGCAGCACTTCAGTATGAAGACCCATCAACAACTAAAGTATGTAACCCAAACCCTCCAGTGATAAGAGGAGCTAAACACTGGGCACCACAGAGTGTGTATTTCAACCTGCCAGTATATTTAGCTCCGCTGCAGACAGAAAACAACACCTGAAGAAGAGAAGCAAAGAAACATCTGCAAGCAACAGGATCACAGTCCTCACAAGACAGACAGCGTTCGGGTTATACTGTCACATATACACTCTTAAATCCAGAGGAAGTTTTCATTCAAAACAACAAACACCAGAACAATTCCAGGAACAGGCCTCTCTGGGGTTAAAGCTCCAGATGGACACCCCATCGGCACCTCGGGAATCAACACTGCGGCGCTTGAGCTCTTAAGAATGTCACACCTTCCGCATGATGAGTGAAGACGCTTCTAGATCCTGATTTAGGCTTACAAATAGAAGATAAGATCAAATGAGCACAGATGAGGAGGATACAAACGCAGCAGTAAAAAAGAGGATGGAAAAGAACATAGAAAAGAGGCCAACGTTTTAAAGAGTGAACATTTACTTAAAAATTCTTACATTTCAGAATCAGAATCAGAATCAGAAAGAGCTTTATTGCCAGGTATGTTCACACATACGAGGAATTTGTTTTCGTGACAGAGCTTCTACAGTGCAACAGGATTACAGAGACAGGACAAAAAACAGATAATAAATATATATTTTTAAAAATAGAAGTAAGTAGTGAGTGCAAATATACAGATTGACAAGTGTATGTACATGTTTATTACTATATACAACGTTATATGTGCAGCTGTTATGTGCAAATTGGCATGTAAAGTGTGTTGTTAAATAAGTGTATATGTGTATAAAAGTGTATAGCAAGTAGTGATGTTGGTTCCGCAATTATTATCATCAAGTGTTCATGAGATGGATTGCCTGAGGGAAGAAACTGTTTCTGTGTCGGGCTGTTCTAGTGCGCAGTGCTCTGTAGCGTCGACCAGAAGGTAAAAGTTCAAAGAGGCAGTGTGCTGGGTGTGAGGGGTCCAGAGTGATTTTGGCAGCCCTTCTGCTCGCTCTGGATAAGTACAGTTCTTGGGGAGTAGGAAGGGTTGTACCAGTGATTCGCTCAGCAGTCCGAACTATTCGACGTAGTCTTTGGAGGTCGTATTTAGTAGCTGAGCTAAACCAGACAGTTATTGATGTGCAGATGACTGATTCAATGATGGAGGTGTAGAACTGTTTCAGCAGCTCCTTTGGGAGGTTAAACTTCCTCAGCTGACGAAGAAAGTACATCCTCTGTTGAGCTTTTTTGACAATGGAGTCAATGTGAGTGTCCCACTTCAGGTCCTTAGAGATGGTGGTGCCCAGGAACCTGAATGACTCCACTGCTGCCACAATGCTGTCCATGATGCTCAGTGGGGGGAGAGCAGGGGGGTTTCTCCTGAAGTCCACTATCATCTCCACTGTTTTGAGCGTGTTGAGCTCCAGGTTGTTGTTACTGCACCAGACAGCCAACTCCTTAACCTCCTGTCTGTAGGCAGACTCGTCACCGTCCTGAATGAGGCCGATAAGTGTGGTGTCGTCTGCAAACTTCAAGAGCTTCACAGAGGAGTCTTTTGATGTGCAGTCATTCGTGTACAGGGAGAAGAGCAGTGGGGAGAGGACACACCCCTGGGGGGCGCCAGTGCTGATTGTGCGGATGCTAGATGAGAATTTTCCCAGCTTCACCAGCTGCTGCCTGTCCGTTAGGAAGCTGTTGATCCAATGACAGACAGAGGTGGGCACAGAGAGCTGAGTTAATTTGGGCAGGAGAAGTTTTGGGATGATGGTGTTAAACGCCGAGCTGAAGTCAACAAACAACATCCTCACATAGGTCCCTGGTCTGTCTAGGTGTTGCAGAGCATAATGCAGTCCCATATTAACCGCATCATCCACAGACCTGTTTGCTCTGTAGGCAAACTGAAGAGAATCCAGTGAGGGTTCAGTGATGTCCTTCAGGTGAGCCAGCATCAGTTTTTCAAAGGACTTCATGACCACAGATGTTAATGCCACCGGTCTGTAGTCATTTAGTCCTGTAAGTTTGGGTTTCTTTGGGATGGGGATGATGGTGGAGCGTTTGAGGCAGGAGGGCACTTCACACAGCTCCAGTGATCTGTTGAAGATCAGGGTGAAGATGGGGGCCAGTTGGTCAGCACAGGATTTTAAACAGGCTGGTGTTATAAAATCTGGGCCTGGTGCTTTTTTCCTCTTCTGTTTCCGGAAGACCTGGCACACCTCCTCTTCACTGAACTGTAGGGCAGGTATGAGGGAGGCGGGGGATGGTGGTGTTATGGGTGGCGTGAAGAGCAGTTCAGAGTGGGTGTGGGGGGTTTTCTCAAACCGGCAGTAAAACTCATTCAGGTCGTTTGCAAGTCGTTCATTGTCTACAGTGCTGGGGGATGGTGTCTTGTAGTTTGTGATGTTTTTCAAACTTTTCCACACAGATGCTGAGTCGCTGGAAGAGAACTGACTCCTTAGTTTCTCAGAATAGTTCCTTTTTGCGACTCTGATCTCCTTTTCCAGTGTGTATTTGGCCTGTTTATACAAGGCCCTATCCCCATTTCTGTAAGCAACCTCCTTGGCCTGACGTAGCTGTCTGAGTTTTACAGTGAACCATGGTTTGTCATTATTGTATGTGAGTTGAGTCCTGGTAGGAATGCACACGTCTTCACAGAAACTGATATAAGATGTTACAGTCTCTGTGAGCTCATCCAGATCGTTTGCAGCAGCTTCAAAAACACTCCAGTCAGTGAGGTCGAAACAGGCTTGTAGATCTCGCTCTGTTTCGTTAGTCCATCTTTTCACAGATCTTAATACAGGTTTGGCTGTTTTCAGTTTCTGCCTGTAGGTTGGAATGAGATGAATCAAACAATGGTCAGAGTGTCCCAAAGCTGCTCGTTGGACGGAGCGGTATGCATCCTTTATTGTAGTATAACAGTGATCCAGTATATTTCTGTCTCTTGTGGGACATGTAACATGCTGTCTATATTTTGGCAGTTCACGGGACAGTTTTGCTTTGTTAAAGTCCCCGAGAATGATTAAAGCAGAGTCCGGGTGTTGTTGCTCTAACACCGTGATCTGATCAGCTAGTTTCTGTATCGCCAGACTCGCGTGCGCGAGCGGAGGAATGTAAACACTGACGAGGATGAACGAGCAGAACTCGCGCGGGGAGTAAAAAGGCTTACAGTTAATAAACAGTGCTTCGAGATCTGGACAGCACATCTTCTTTAAAACTGTTACATCTGTACACCACCTTTCATTGATGTAAAAGCACGTCCCGCCACCGCGTGATTTCCGCGTTGATTCTTCGTCGCGATCCGCTCTGAACAGCTGATAGCCCGGTAGGTGAAGCGCGTTGTCCGGTATGGTGTCGTTCAGCCAGGTTTCCGTGAAACACAGAGCAGCTGAATGCAGAAAATCCCTGTTTGTCTGAGAGAGCAGAATGAGTTCGTCTATTTTGTTGGGTAGAGAGCGGAGATTTGCTAGATGAATGCTAGGCAGCGCGGTCCGATATCCGCGCTGTCTGAGTTTCACAAGCGCGCCTGCACGCTTTCCTCGTCTGCGCGCTTGAAAGCGTTTGAGCAGCACCGCGGCTCCTCCGACTACGATGTCCAACAGAACATCAGATAAATCCAGGTATGGAAAACTATTCGGTGGTGTATGTGCCCGAATGTCCAACAATTCGTCTCTGGTGAAACTAATTGTAGGAAAATGACTCGAGACAGGACAAACTAACAAAAACACAAACACTACTGCAGAGCACGACACGGAGGCTGCCATCGTCATCGGCGCCATCTTGGATATATTTTTAAGTTGAATCAAATTAGCTTTATAAGTCATTTCAACTAACATCCAATGAATTGACTTAAAACATCAAGTTTTAATTTGTATAACTGATTATCTGACTAAAATAGTACCAGTGTAAGTGTAGTACCAGATGTATTTGTATCAGGGGAAAGATTACAAGTTGTATCTGAGTACAAGTACCTTGGTGTTCTGATACTTTCAAAACTATCATTTAAGTCACAGGTTAAAAAGGTTTGTAACCGGGTCAGATTTAGTTTAGCAAATTTTAGATTTATTCGTGATCAGATGTCATGTGAGACTGCCCTAATCTATTATCACTCCCTGATCATTTCTCATATCACTTATTATTTAACCACTTGGTCCCAAGCCAGCATTACAACTTTGAAGGCTACCTTGAATCATTATACAAACAATATATAAAAACCCTTGATAAGAAATCAGTTCAATTTCACCATTGTTCAATATTAAAGAAATACAACCTGCTTAGTTGGGAACATTTAATTAAATATGTACATATCCGTTTAATGTTTAAGACTTTACATAACCCGACTTCACCACTAAATCAGTTTGTGAATATTAGAATGAGTGCTCACTGATCTACTAGAGGTGGTGAAAGAGGGGATTGCATTATTCCTCTAAAAAAAAGTCAATTTAGTCAGTCAGTATTTTCAGTGAAAGCTGCTAGGGAATGGAACTCCATCCCACCAACAATTAGAAGATCACTTACTTTTCAGTCTCATGTTAAAAATTGGTTAGTGACAAATCAGCATTGTCAGCATTAGTACTGTATTCTTGACAATGTTTGTCCTCTTCTGCTGCCATCAGTCTGTTTTTGTTTTTTACTTTTTAATTGTATTTTATATATGAACGTGTATTTTATGTTATTATTCTGTGCTTCTAGTTTAAGTGTGACTTTTTAACTTTCTGTAAGGAGTCTACAGATGAAAAATAGCCATTCTTGGCTAATTCTGGCACATTTTACAGTAATGTTTATTAATGTGCATTGACCCTGTACACAAATAAACTAAACTAAAAAAATAAAAAATTATAATAACATAAAACAAATTGGTCCTACTTTATAATAAGGTTTCATGAATTAATGTATTTACTGACATGAACTAATAATAAACAATACTTATAAAGCATTCATTAATCTTAGTTCAATATTTAATATTTTAACATAGTTTTATCATGAATAAAACTGTTGACTAATTATTCATTTCCTTCGGCTTAGTCCCTTATTTATCAGGGGTCGCCACAGCCGAATGAACCGCCAACTATTCAGACATATGTATTACGCAAAGGATGCCCTTCCAGCCCCAAGCCAGTCATAGGAGTTGACCAATCAGCATCACGGAATGGAGATAAACATTTTATACATTTATTAAGATGCGTTTTAGATTACCATATAGATAAACAAATATATCTTGAGCATGATGGGTGGATTTAGTGGGTAGTGATGATGAGTAAAGGCCAATCAGGGGCCTGATTGGGGCAGAGACCTTTTACAGCTGATGCAAATTGGATTGATCATTCAGGGGTTTCCCAAAACCCTCATTAAGCTGCGGTCACACTGGGCTTTTCCTCCCATAGACTTCCATTCATACGCAGACGAATGCGTCAGACCGGAAACACAGGGTCATGCGATAAGTTTCGCAGCTCGCTGCGGTGCAATGTTCAACCTTGGTGAACTCTGACCTGCGAAATCGCATCACTTGACTGCGTGAGACCAATTGAGGATTAAAACACGACCTCTCTGGACAGAAATTTTAAATATTGAGCAATCGTTGGCTTTTTTAAATGTCTAATTATCTTGTTTAATCCCGCCCCTTTTCGCAGCACCGTACGACAGTGTGACCGTAGCTTTAGCCTCGTAAGTTTTGTTAAGAACATAGTTCAGCAATTCTGTGTTTTCCAAATCCATTGTTCCAATAAACATTTCGCAAACAGCATCGCAAACCTGTGTTGTTGAAACTTTTTTGTGGTTTTATATCATTTGCTTTTCAAGTTATTTTTAATACAGTTTAGCTCTTTCAGATTCTTCAGATTGACAAGTGCGCTCCAAAGTGCGCTCTAAAAACATTTAATATGCATTTGGTATGCAAGCAAAGTGACTTTAATGAAGCGAAAATCTATTTTATTTCCAATGCTTGTGAAAACAAAACACATAAGTTAATGGTTTTAATTTATATAAAAAATGTAGACTATCCACAGCCTATTGTTGTCTACATATATGCAACATTTCTGCAGTGGTTTGAGTATAATGTCAAAAATTGCTAAAGTAATTAATTCAAATAAAAATATTAGACTTTTGTTAAATTTAATTTCTGAAACCAAATGCAATTTTATAGACAAATAAATAATGTTTACCTCATTGTGTGCCCATATCTGCATGTTAATGTACATGATATTGTATGTGGTTTTATGTTTTGTTTACAACAGTATAATAGCCCAGTAGGCACACAACATTGTAAGATGTTAACATTAGTTTAGATTTAGGTTGTGACGTCAGCTGATCAAAATTCAACGTCTAGCCAGCATCTAAGGACAACGTTATTTTGTCCATTAACAATGTCAAATGATGTTGATATTTGGTTGATTTTAGGTTGTGTTGAAAAGTGACCAAAATCCAACGTTGAGCCAACATCTTATACCAACGTCATATTGATGTCAAATATTGACTTTTATTCGTCAGGTGTGGCAACCAAAATCCAATGTCTAATAGACATCATAGTCCATACAACGTCAAGTTGTAAAATCATTAGATGTTTATATTTAGTTGATTTTAGGATGGACGTTGGTCATTGACATCGGCCTGACATTGGGTTCTGACATCAAACCGATTTTCATTTCCAAATAAAATACAACGTCCCAACAACCTTGGGGTGCAACATCAATCTAACATCATGCTGACGTCCTGTGCCTGCTGGAAGAATAAAGCTTTTTCAATATTGTTTTTAAGAAAAAAGAACGCAGGGAAAAGTTAGACCAAGAAAAGGAAACAAGCTAATTGCTTATTACCAAAACTCATTACTCTGCTCCCTATGGGAAGGTCATTTTGCTAGTTTTACACTTAAACTAACGTGGTTTAAATGATGGATAGGGAGTCTGATACTTGTTACTTTAGTTTATTTCCCAAACAATGCATCATACTTTGATTGTTCAAACGTGAGTAACAGCACATCGATGTTTGCGGAAACGAACCCCAGATTGACAGCCTTTGCCATCCATCAATCTGAATAGACATGTCCCACACTGGCCTTATGTAGCCTAACCACTGGTGAACAGAGTAACTTGAGAATGTTGATACTGAACTCGAAATCAAATCTCTGGATAGACATTCACAACATGTCTGGCTCTCTGAAACCTAAACTTCGCAGTGCAAGAAGAGCGAGTAAACAAGATAAGAAAATCTGTTGGACTGAGGATTTAATTCCTTCACACGTTTTTCACCTAAGGAATCTCCTGAAGTTCTGGCATACTTTCTGGAAGAATACGGTAAGCTATTGGCGAAAGGTCAACGAGAAGCTGCAAGGTTAAAACTCCCTCCTCAAGGCCAAGGTATTGCGAAATCCAGCAGCAGTGACATGTAATTGGCAGGACTCACATCAACACAGGGAAGCTTTTTATTCCTGCAGGGTAATTTAACTCCTATACACACTGTCCAAGCCAACACGAGCTAGCTGAAGTGATCCACATTCTCTGGCAACATAAAATGGCGCTGGACTGCATGCTCTCAGGGAGTTGGCCGGCTGGACAGGGTCTGCTGTCTCTCGGCACATTTCCACAGTCTGAGAGATCAAACTTTCAACAATAATCCACCAGACGGGCTATTGATGTCACATCTGCGCAGCTAGAATACTAAAGAAAAGCTTTGCACAAGTAGTGTTTGAGTGTTTCCAGGCACTGGGGGTTCACAAGTTAGTGCACTCCCCACAGGCACAGGACATCAACATGACGTCATATTGATGTTGTACCCCAATGTCATGGGGATGTTGGATTTTGTTTGACATCAGGCAGATGTCAATGTCCAAAGTCCAACCTAACATCAACCAAATATCAATGTCTAATCATGTTACACCTTGACGTTGTGTGGACGTAACCACTATGACATCTATTAGACGTTGGATTTTGGTCAACACAACCTAAAATCAACCAAATATCAATGTAATTTTATGTTGTTATTGGACATCAAAATAACGCTCTCCTTAGACGCTGGCTAGACATTCAATTTTGATCACCTAACGTCATGACTTAAATCTTACCTAATATTAATGTCTTATAATGTTGTGTGCCTGCTGGGCTCTCATTGCTGGGTTGTGGCAGAAAGGGCATTCCCTGATCAAACATGTGCCAGTGTAATTGGCAGTTCATTCTGTTATGGCAACCCTAAAATGGAATGCAGCTGAAGATAGGGAAGAAGGGAATGAGCTGAAGAAAATTGTGTGCATTTGCTATAGAAAAAAATTGTGTGAGTTTGCTGTAAAAGAAAATTGTGTAAATTTAAAGACAGCAGTCTCAGCTAAATAAATTCTGTTAAACTTTGCTTTAGATAAAAAATGTATTTGATCCATCAGATGTTCGATAGCTACTTCAACTCCTGTCTGTTTCACAATGGCCTTCACAATGCAATGTCACTTACAAACTAAATTGTGTAACTGGTGCATGCTCAATAACAGACATCAGGCCACTTTTAAAAACAAAATGTAAAAATTTCCAAATTATTTTCTGTTCATGGATGTTCTTCTGAAATTGTCACACTCTAATGTGAAAACCCTTATTAAAATATTTTATATTGCATATTATTTTATTTAATTTATACTCAATAAATGAAACATTGCATGAATATTTGCTCAGTTATTTTACCTTATTTTATTGACGTTTTTTTTACTAACCATGCATATCCATGTTTTTCACAACAATATAAACTTGTATATTCATGCTACTTACATAATTTTTTACCACAATTCAGTTTGTGCTGAATACAGTGGCATCAGATTATAGCCCTTAATGCATTTCAAGAGTTCACACTTAGCTGATAATCAATAAAGCGTATTTGGCATGCTGTCCCGGGAGAGAGCCCTGAGCTCAAAATATCCTCGAGCCCGGGGCTCCCACCTGTTAGAAGGGCGAGAGGGGAGTTCGACCTCAGGTAGGTCTCGAGAGCTCCCTTGCTTGTCGCTGCGTGAGAAGTGCAAACTAGGGTTGTTTCATTGATAATTTGTTTAGTCGATTGACTATGTTTTATGTTTTTGGACGGTGGGAGGAAACCGGGGGACCTGTGGAAAACCCACGCGAACACGGGGAGAACATGCAAACTCCGCACAGAAACACCAACCAGTCCTATAGGAAGTTGGACTAGTGGTGTTCTTGCTGTGAGGCCACAGCGCTAGCCGCTGGGCTACCGTGTCGCCCCTCGGAAAAAGAGGGAGAAAGTAGGCGTGGAAGGGGGGAGCACGAAGGTACGAAGGTAACTGGAGTGAAAAACTCTAGTTATTTATAATGCGTCCGTAATCATCTAATTGGTCAGATTACGGAGCTAATGAGGAGCCAGCCGTGTTGATTATAAGCACGTGATTCTCTCGAAATTAGTTTATGAATAAACCACACTTATAGGAAACTGAGTAAAGCACAAATTAAAGGGTTAAAAATACCAAACTTTAAATCAAACATCAAATATTTTGTAAACATTACTTTGACCCAGCTTTTTAAATGCATATTCGAACTGGTGTCTGGCTATCACCATTATTGTGTTGACATGAATGGTCACATGTTAGGTTGAGTCTACCTCATCATAAACACAGCATCACGATATTTCCATCCAGCAGAAGATGCTGGAAACAACACTGTTAGGTACCAGCACACCTCTGCCAATAAACCTGACGGGTAGAGGAACTCCTGCATCATCATATTCGTTTGGCTGAGCTCCATAAGCTCCAGCTGTGTCTTTCACCTTCATAGTCCTGAGCACTCGCTGCACTTTAGCACAGAGTGTTTTTTCTGCCTCTAATGACCTGCAGTTACACACTAACTCAATCGATAACTATCACACAAGTGCAAATTAGTGTGAACCAGTATAATGAACAAAACATGGGCATGTTAACACTTGACAGTCTCAAGGTGAGAGAAAACACTGAACAATCAAATCTGAACAGTCTACTGACCGTAGTTTACTAAAGAAATACTTAAAGCAATACAGCAAAAACACAAACACACATATACGATGCCAACAAGCATAAACAAGTTCACCCCCTTTTAAAAATTTGGATTTTTATCTATTTCTTAGTGAATATATATTGCTGAATTTTGACAAAAAAGACAAACTGAATTAACAGAGAATCTACGTATATGTAAGTCACATGACGTACTTTACTTTTCCTTCCCTTTTAGTAGATTTAAGCAGTTTTAGTTTCAGAATAGATGTACAACTCTAAATCATGAAGCGAGAACAGGTCATACGCACAGAAGTATCACACAGAAAGACAGAGAGCAGTGACAATCGACAAAGGATTCCCCCAGTCTGGTCCGAGTTGTCACTGAAGCGCTTAAATGACCCCGATCCTCTTCTCATTAGTCCACTCATGAAAACTCTGTGAACCAATCGGAACACCTAGATTTTAGATGGATAGCAGACAGCAAATAAAAACAGAAAGGGGTGGAGGGACCAACAAAGCAACAACCCCAGGAACGTAACATCCCACCCCTTAAGATCAAACATTATACCCTCAAAAATAATGTTTGGGGTTAGTTATGCTCTAGAAAGTGCATCAGCGACCACATTATCCACTCCCTTCTTGTCGAATCTCAGTGTTGTTATTTTGAACCACTAAAGCCCATCGCATCAGCCTTTGATACTGGTTGTGTATTCGACACAAGAAAGTGAAAGGATTGTGGTCTGTGTGCACTATTACTGGATAGGAGGTACACCCAACATACACTTCAAAAATGTTATGATGATAGCTGAATTGCATTCAACACCTGAAAATGGCATATAGCATGGGATCCATAAAGCTTTCTGCAAATTATAATTTGATTTAATGTTTTCTGCAAAATTATTCATTAGGGTGTACTCATTTTTGCACCACAATCTTATCTTATTTTATAAGTATAGTTTAATTTTTTGCTCTTGGTACTAACTTATCTTCTGTAAAACCACTAAACCAGATTTGCCCAATATCTCACTGCATATGATTGCTTAGAAAGTATTATTTAAGTGCAAGGTAAATCTTTTTCTGAAAAATTGTGTGAGGTCAAGGTGTGGGTTCTGGATTCTATACATACAAAGGTAGTCAAGCAAAGCGAAATGTGTTTAATAACCATTCATTATGCTCCATTATCCATTTTTAGCTATTATGACAATTACACATTCATTAAACATGAAGATAATTTTCCTTCAATCCATCAGATTAAGGAAGAAAAAAACTTTTCTGTATTATTTGTTATGTTTTTAAATGAAAAGTTTTGTGTGAAGAGAGCGTAAGAAGTTAAAAACTAAATAAGCAGTTAGAAGGACGAGTGTTCTTGTACCATGTGAAATTTTCACTACATATCAGCTGCAGGCCTTAAAAAAGGGATCACAAAACAGAAACAGAATACTCACATCACTATTAACATATTGTCAAAATGACATAATGTACATTGGGTTCAAATTACTTATATGACCTAAAGTAAAATGCTGGACAACAATACTGTGATACCAGTTGTTTAGGTTTTTGAAAGAAAAAAAAAGCACTGTGCATAAATGTGCATTAAATACTTATCTTCAGCAGTTTACATGTGTTTGTTGCCTCATTACAAACATATTTGGCAAATTTCACAAAATACATGTTAAACTAACAAAAGATGAAGTTAAACAAACCTTATGCCTCTTTAGGGGGGAATTGAATACATTTATAATCCGTATATCCTGCATTTTGTGTTCTGACGAACTACAATCTGTGGTCATGCATGGCTGCCTGTTTCACAAAACTGCTACTTTTTCTTAAAGCCTCTCCCATTTTCATAATAAGAGTTCCACATACATAGTAAGTATAAAACAAGCTGAGATAAAAATAAATAATGAGGGAAAAATTATTAATGCTATCTCACTAGGAAGCGTTGTAGCCAATGAGGAGTGTAGACATGAGAACTAAGAAACAATGTGGTTTGAGACTCATGGTTTGTCATTTTCATGTGTTGAATGCGATTCAGCTATCATCATAACAATTTGAAGTGTATGTTGGGTGTACCGCCTATCCAGTAATAGTGCACACAGACCACAATCCTTTCACTTTCTTGTGTCGAATACACAACCAGTATCAAAGGCTGATGCGATGGGCTTTAGTGGTTCAAAATTACAAAACTGAGATTCGACACAAGAAGGGAGTGAATAATGTGGTCGCTGATGCACTTTCTAGAGCATAACTAACCCCAAACATTATTTTTGAGGGTATAATGTTTGATCTTAAGGGGTGGGATGTTACGTTCCTGGGGTTGTTGCTTTGTTGGTCCCTCCACCCCTTTCTGTTTTTATTTGCTGTCTGCTATCCATCTAAAATCTAGGTGTTCCGATTGGTTCACAGAGTTTTCATGAGTGGACTAATGAGAAGAGGATCGGGGTCATTTAAGCTCTTCAGTGACAACTCGGACCAGACTGGGCGAATCCTTTGTCGACTGTCACTGCTCTCTGTCTTTCTGTGTGATACTTCTGTGCGTATGACCTGTTCTCGCTTCATGATTTAGAGTTGTACATCTATTCTGAAACTAAAACTGCTTAAATCTACTAAAAGGGAAGGAGAAGTAAAGTACGTCATGTGACTTACATATACGTAGATGATTCTCTGTTAATCTATTAGGTTATTATTTACTGTGACCTTTTATGTGAAGCTGCTTTGACACAATCTACATTGTATAAGCGCTATACAAATAAAGGTGAATTGAATTGAATTGAATTGAATTGAAGTTAAAAGCGGATGCTAACCTCTGTATGTTTTTTCCAGCGAGTGTAGTTTTAGTGATGGGTGTGTGACGCCAAAGATATATATTTTTTTCTATTTTCAACTTTCTCTTTAGGTATTTTGAGGTGGGGAGGGTTTAGTTAGCGGATATTTCAATTGTTATTTTCTTTGATTTGATTTCTTTTATTTTCCTTCCCTCTATCAAGTTTCAATTAGCTTATTTTGCATTTATTGTAAACATTTGTAAATTTACTTTGGGTGACTAAGTATTCTTATTTATTCTTTCTTATCTCTGTTGTAAATAAAGCGAACCACTTTTTTGCCACGTCTGTGTGGAGTCATAGCAGCTAACATCTCAAAGGGAATTTAAAAGATATTGGGTTGTCATAATTATGTTTAGCCCTTTTCATCCTCCAAACTAGGGGTGGGCGACCTAAAATTAATATCACGGTATTTTTCATCTTTTGAACGGTGACGGTATAATATCATGGTATTACTTTCAATAGCAAAATAATATACATCTCAAGGAAGAACGGACATAAGAAAGTCTCACTTCTATCACTCTTTAAAAGTTTTGGTTTGGGTCATTGTAAATGCTCAGTCTCGTTATGAGCTGATCTTCATTTCTCTGTGTTGGTGGAATAAAGCAGGCGAGTCAGCCGCACCAATTTATGAGCAGACAGAGCAGGATTCTCGCGATGACCACCAGCGCAATTCCGCTCTTTGTTATGAGCCGTAGTTTCAGTGTAAACTTAGTAAAGGTGAGTTTCTTTAGCGATGATGTGTACAGTGTTAGATTTTATATTTAGCGGACATTTGCGCTGAACACGCGGTGAATGCAACGTATCGAGATTCGGGCACCTTCTCCGAAAACACTCGATTGATCTCAGCTGGCGGATCAACATTTACCTCATGTCATGATCGCTGTCATCTGCGCCATTAATAATATTATAACTTTAGGTGAGGTTTGCAAACCTGTGCACTTTTCACTCTTCAGCCGTTTGCATTTCCTGCAGTAACAAAAGCTCCTTGTCATCTGACAGCGGGAAGCGTTGAGTGACTGACAGCTAATATGAACCAATACAGCGGCAGTGTAGAGCGATTCAGCAAGTTTTTAGAGAAAATCAAATCAAATTGCACTACAACCATTATATTCAGACACACAAATGCTCCCAAATATATTATGAGGGCGCATAGATTAAATTTCGGGCGCTCATGCGACCAAAATGGTTGCAATTTCGAGCCCTGTAGTATAAGGACATGTATTCAGACCACAACTGAACGTTTGAAGAAAATTGAATGCCTTATTATTTAGAATTAGCTATTATTGATGTAAATGCAGCCGTTCAAGGCGCATAATTGATTTATGACGGTATTGACGGTATTAGAAAATCCATGTCGTGGCGCAATGTCATACCAGTGATGACTATGACATCGGTGTACCGCCCACCCCTACTCCAAACCACACGGGGCTTAACACTAGGTATATCCAGGTTTTCATTCTATGACACATAAAATATATTTAAGATGTAATTAAATTTCTGTGATGGAAGTTCAATTTAAAGTATTTTTAATCTAGTCTTCAGAGTCACATGACCATTAAAAAAAATAAGATTTTGATTTGGTCTTTTAGTAACATTTCTCATTATTATAATATGATTATAGATTTAATATTTAACACATTATAAATCCAACAGGCAGTTCTATACATTCGTTAATTTTTTTTTTTTTCGGCTTAGTCCCTTTATTAATCCGGAGTCGCCAACGAACCGCCAACATATCAAGCATTTGCTTTACGCAGTGGATGCCCTTCCAGCCGCAACCCATCACTGGGAAACATCCATACACACTCATTCACACACATACACTATGGACATTTAGCCTACTCAATTCACCTATACCACATGTCTTTAGACTTGTGGGGGAAACCAGAGCACCCGAAGGAAACCCACGCGAAAGCGGGGAGAACATGCAAACTCCAGACAGAAACACCAACTGACCCAGCCGAGGCTCGAACCAGCGACCTTCTAACTGTGAGGCGAAGATAGTTCTATACACTATCTGAATTTCAACATTACCCTCAACAAAACCTTTTTTCATTCCTTTTTATGTATGAATGATATTTCCAATTGAAGACATCCCCAACTGTGAAGAAAACAATAAAACAAACATCCCACACAGACACAATCACGAGCCATCTAATCCTTACAGATCACTGGTAAACACACAGATTACATAGACCTACAAATCTACCATTATTTGAACCACAGTCTCCAATCATGCACCACACACACACACACACCGGTTCCGGATCCTGTTTGATTACACTCACACAGCTGAAGCTGCTCAAAGACTGGTTAGTTGGACTATTTATACACCACACTAACACACAGACTTTGCTGAGTCTTGTTATACTTATTGTGAACATTATGATGTGGTTTCCTTGCCTTGCTTTATTTTGACCCTCGCTTTGTTTTGTTTGTTTATGTTGTTTGCTGCCTGCCTGTACTCACCATCTGTCTGCTTATTGAACAAGACTTTGGATTGCCCATATACATCTGTTTGCTCCTGTGCTGACTGTTGGTTGCCTGATCATTCTCTGCATAATAAACCCTGCATTTGGATCTGCACCTCTGTTGTCAACGTCCCACTTAACATTACACACACACATTCACATATCATTAAACCTTTCAGAAATAATTATTCAGTAGCATCCTGCCTTCACTTGCAAGATACATTTTAAGAGTTTAAGCTTAAAAAAAAGGTAGTAACTAATCATTATGCCATAACATCTTCCCTTTATCTGCAAGATACAATAATACTAATGAAATCTGAGTGATTCTCTTCTGATCATAATCCAGAGTGACAGATGGGATTACAGCATAATGTGTTCCCAATGAAAATGTCAGTGAAAGATGAAAAACCATATTTGTCATTTCAAAACATCCATGGTCTCAGTGCAGCATTTTTGAGTTATTTGTGTTAGATTATGAATATGAGGACTCTGCGGTTCTATTTCCCTCATGAGCACTATATTAAAAGGGGAACTAAATAAAGTGTGCCATTTATTAATTCAGCTGAATCCTCCAGGATCTGAAGAGTTGTTATATAAAGTCAATGTGTGCTCAGTTGCAGTGGGAAACAGTTTAAAACGAGAAACTTGATGTAGCCTTGAGCCCACAAACACTTTGTGCTCTGTCCTTGAGTAGGAAACAATTTAATCTTCTGTGTTAAACCAGACTGGCATGATTTCATTTAACTGTGAAATATGGTTTTGGGAGGTTTCAACAACTGAAATGACAACTAAACTAAAGTAAACAAATGAAACCCATTAAAGCAGGATCATGCATTGAGGGGACCATTCAGTAATTAGAAATCTGTTCTAAATTTCACTATTCAAATTTCACTACACTAATTTAACCTTTTAAAAATGTGTTGTTGTTAGGAGGACACAGTTTTACATGGTAAATGTTTAGACTTAAAACTAAGCAATGACAATAATAATTAATAATTCCTTACATTTATATAGCGCTTTGAGTGTCTAGAAAAGCGCTATATAAATGTAAAGAATTGTTAACAATTATTGTCATTGCTTAATTTTTCCTCATCCACCACCAGTGTGCCGCATCCATCTGGATGATGCGACGGCAGCCATATTGCGCCAGACCGCACACCACACACCTGCCGATTGGTGGAGAGGAGACAGAGTAATTAAGCCAATTATGATATGGGGATGGTTAGGAGGCCATGATGGACAGAGGCCAGTGAGCAAATTTGGCCAGGATGCTGGGGTTAAACCCCTACTCTTTTTCAAAGGGCATCTTGGGATTTTTACGGCAGCAGAGAGTCGGGACCTCGGTTTAACGTCTCATCCAAAAGACTATGCTGACTGAGCAGTATAGAGTCACTATTCTGGGGCAGTAGGACCCACACAGACCGCAGGTTGAGCCCCCCCTGCTGGCCTCACTAACACCACCTCCGGCAGCAACCTAGCTTTCCCATGTGGTCTCCCTTCCAAGTATTGACCAAGCTTCAGTGGGCGACCATGTGAGAGTTGCAGAGAGCTGGCTGCCAACACAATTACTGTAAAATTACTGTAATTACAAATTACTGTAAAATAATCAGTAATAGCAATATTTCACACTAGCAATGATGTGTCGTGTTTGTACCAACGCAGGTTCATTATTGATACATAACCCAGCATACATTTCTGGACAGGGCAAAATAACTTCCAAGGAGATACATTTATTTTAGTTTTTGTTTTCGTAAATCCACCAGAGGCTGCTGTGTGTGCTTTTTCAGATATCAAATTTCTCTCGCGAGTGCAATTCGCGCTTGCTCTTTTCACGTAAATCCACCAGAGGCCGCTGTCGACTGACTGACTGACCAACCGACTTATTGTTTTTGTTTTATCTGCTTTCTGGAACCGTTCTTCGCTGGGTTTAAACCCCGTCATGGCAGTCAACTCCTCTCTGAGTCTTAAGTCTGCCGACGTATGCAGCGAACAACTGAGCAAACTAGTAACAGAGCCAACCATCCACATGGAGGTAAGCGGTGAGCTGGTAGCATAAAAAGAAACAGAAGCCATCAGAGGTAAGATGATCACACAAAATGTATATTTGCTCTTAAAAACACAAGATGTTTAATGATTACAAATAGTACTGCATAATGTATAACACAGTGAATAAACCAGAGAACATCAGGTCGCCAACAAGAAGTATATGATAATAAGGTGAGTGTCATCTACAAAACAACGCAGGCTCTCTTATGAGTTGCTTTGGATAATATTGAATGCTAAATACAAATAGTAGTTCAAAACAGCTTGAACTAATAAAAAAGCAGGAAGGAATAAAAGGTTCTTGCAATCCTCATGATCATTTGCCACAAGTTTACTGCCAATCACAAATAACAAGCTAATTGGCAATTTAAAGAATGTAATGTAAATCAACATTGTTTACATAGGTCTTTATTAGTGAATGTATCTCTCTCACATGTCCCACATTGTTCATCAAACCCACATCTATAGAACAGTAACCAAGTGGTGGGTGGGTTTATTGTATTGTACATTTATTATGACAAAACACGTGTAGTATTGGGCATGTCACTTTAAGAAAATATTTAATTATAGTTACTTTTCATAAATAGTAACTGAGTTAATACAACCCAAAATCAGAAAAAGCTGGGACAGTACAGAAAATGCAAATAAAAAATTTGTCATTTCTAAATTTACCTTGACTTTTAAGGTATTTCATTGCAGACAACACAACTAACATTAAATGTGTTCCTCGTGATTTTTATTTTTTGAGAATTGTTGGTTTTCACCTTTATTGATAGGACAGTGGACATTTACAGACAGGAACGTATGGGGAGCAGAGAGAGGGGAAGGACCTTAAGCCAGGAATCGAACTTGAGTCGCCGCGAGCACCTGGGTGCTATATGTCGACGCACTAACCACTAGGCTATTGGTACGACGCACAGTACAGTTTTAACTGGCATTTGTGGATGTAACTACATATTGTGGTACTTGACAAAGGTTTGCCAAAGTCATCCTGAGTCTATGTAATGATATCGCTTATAGACCATTTTGAGGGATGTAAACAATAACAATGGTCATATTTCCTGTTTTGCATTTTAATTTTCCAAAGCTTCTAAGAGTCCAAAAAGTTTCACATATTGATAAATAATGTTACGATAGCTGTTATAACATCAAGTTATGATTGAATTGCCTCTTGTTACAGATATGAAATAGTTTGACAACAAGCAGGAAATGTTCATGGGCCAATGACATCACCACATTGAAATGGTCTATACTGTAGATGAACGACGATTCTTGATGCAGTGCTGCCTGAGGGATTGGAAATCACAGTTGTTCAACTTAGGCTTGCGCCCTTGTCCTTTACACGCCGAAATTCTTCCAGATTCTTTATACCTTTTAATTAAGTTACAATCATAATTGCATGATTACAATCACCTGTTGACATCACCTGTTTCAAATCACATCATTATTTAACCAATTTACCTGGTTACTACACCTAAATTGCTCCAGTCCCAACTTTTTTGGAATGTGTTACAGGTCTGAATGACAGGAAAGGATGTATATTTACAAATGAAATTTTGTTGACCAGACAAAACATGAAATATTTTGTGTGTTGATATTGTCTGCAGTGAAATGTAAGTCAAAGTAAATTTGGAAATCATTACTTTTAATTTTACTTTTCCAATTTTATTTGTGTTTTCCATACTGTCCCAACTTTTTCTGATTTAGGGTTGTAATTGATTTAAATCCTTATAAAAATAACTAATTATCATGAAAAGTAACTATTGTGTTTATTATGATAAGGACACTAAAATGAATATTTTTTTATTATAAAACACCTATGAAATGTAATGTATACAATAACAACAAAACATAATAAACGGGTTAGAACTTAATAATATTGATTTATATATTAATATTTATTGCACTGAACAGAACTGGCCAACAAATAAGTCTAAAAATATATTATGTTTTTTTAAGAAATGTAACATTGTCCCACCCCCAACACACACACACCAATCATCGTAGGCGATATCCCCCACTCCGGTTTCAGTGAGTTCACTTATAATAAATGATACAGTATGTCAAATATATAACACCACATTATATTGTCAGTAATACTACTGAGGTTGTAACATGGGAAACATTTGTTTAATTACTTGTTACTGGAAAAAGTAACTCTGTTAGTAATGCTGTTTATTTATAACACTGTTATTCCTATCACTGTACACTATTCACTCCACTTTTTTACTGTTTAAATTGTCCCTAAATACCAAAGAAACTTGCATCACAATCAATGTTTTTGAATTAGACAGCACAGAACCTTGTGAACATTTCCAAGCATATAAGTGTGTTCGTACAGCATATGTCTGCAGTATGTGAAATCATATCACTTGCCAAACATACTAAATATATGTGACTCTTCATGTTTCAGATGATCTCTGGTGCTATAAGGACACAAAAAAGAGAAATAACACGGGCTGCCTCAACACACACACACACGCACACACACACACACACACACACACACACACACACACACACACACACACACACACACACACACACACACACACACACACACACACACACACTCACTTACAAAATTTACAGGAAATCACAGACTTTCTAAGAATTCAAATCAAACCATTTCAACATATTCCCTGGATGAAGTATCAGGATTCAAGAATTTCCTATCGGGTGTGTGTTTGTGTGTGTGTGTGCGTGCATGCGTGCGTGTGTGTGCAGTTGCAGAGTGTGTTAATAATAAAAAAAGCAGGGGATTCAGATGAACAAAAGGCAGCTGTATTAGGGTGTTTTTAGTAGGGTGTAGGTCACAGGTTTTACAAGTAAACACATACGGCACACACATGCACACACAAAACATATATATTAAGTAGTCATAAATAACTGATATTTGATATGCAATGCTTTGATAATATCAAGTTTGAGCATGTTTTGAACTGATATTCAAAATTTAATGCATATAAAATATACACATGTGCAGTTGTGGCATTTGTTTCTGTTCAATGCAAAAGGAAAAAGTTGTATGTATTAAAGAAATTTAAATGTATATATATATATATATATATATATATATATATATATTATTAATATGATATGTATTAAAAGTGCCTCTACGGTACCCATAAAAATATGTTTGCTTTCTATTAAAAATTCTGAAAAAATACACTTGCACTATATACATTTCTATGCATATAAATGAGTATTGTGATTAAATAATATATTCCACTGTTTGAGCTCACATGTTTGGAATGAATGTTGGGCGTGCTCAGTCCAGCCTTTATGGAGCAATGAAATCCCCACTGCGCAGAATAACATTAGCATGTTGTCATGGTGTGCATGAAACAAATACAGGCAATTTTATGATAAGCGAGTTCCCCCACGTGTCTCTGTCCTTCTCCAGACCTCCATATGAAGGCTCCAAAACATCTTCGGATGATGCATCTGGTTTGTTTGATGTTTTACATAACAAATGAGATGAAGGTGGTGTGACAGCGTACTGAGTGTCGGAAAGACACACACACACTCACACACGCTTCCTGTAAAAACAACAGCCGCCCACAAAGCCAGAGTGACTCCCATAAAACCAGCGAGGTTTTTGTGCTCGTAATGGTGAGTTCAAGAAATGGTGTATGATTAAAAATATATGTGCAAGCTTCAAGCTGTAATTAAAAGGCATTGGTGTCTATGAATAAAGACATTCTCTGCTGATCATGTGATCCATCAATCCACCTATTATGGGATATTTCAATTGGAAAGATGCACATAATCAAACGAATTAAAGGGGACTTATTACGCCCCGTTTTACAAGTTACCCCACAAACAATGCTTGATAACTCTTTGAAACTGCCCCTTTTAGGCTTTGATCCAAATTGTGTCCCTTTTGGTGGCTGTTGCTTTAAATTCAAATGAGATTCTGCTCCCAGCACTCTTCTTTAAAAGAAGGCGGAGCTACAAATGCCTGCATGTCAGAATAGTGCAGCGATTCTCAATCTCAGGCTGTTTCTCAATTCCAAGAATGCAGAGAATGGATTCGTGTTCTTGTGGAGACCAGTCTTGCCACGTTACCTCAGAAGAACAAACTCAGGAGACCGCGAGACCAGAGAACGTGTCCTGTTAGAAATGAGATGCTGCATTCTTCCTGATGGTCACATGACCTTCACGCATTTTTGACTGAAAATTACTTAAACATTACAGCATTCATAAAACGATTTATTGTTATCTACCTTCTCAGAATATTTACTATAAATAAAGACCTTGCAATATATACGTTGCATAATACAAACAAAACTAATTTTAATATGAATTTCAGCAAATAGACACCATTAATATATGCTTTTATAAAGATTTTCATGGTAATGTTTACTTTCATCGTCTCGTTTAGGAAAACTCCCGAGATAAATAAGTTACATCTACGAACTTTAATAATAAATCTATTAAAAAAATTCTTTATTCAGCCGCAATGACTTCAATGACTATCAAGAACACATCTAGGAACTTTCCAGCATCCTCCATTCTTGTGGTCTTGAGTTTTGGAACTAAACTTTGGTGGCTGATGATGACATTACACCAGAAAACGGGGACACAAAAACACTGAAGAACGCATATTGAGAAAAAGCCTCAGTCCTAGAGGTCTGGTGTCCTGCAGATTTCACCTGCAACCCCAATCAGACACACCTGGGCTAGCTAACCTAGCTCTTACTAGGCTTTCTAGAAACATCCTTGCAGGTCTGATGAGGCAAGTTAGAGCTAAAATCTGCAGGACACCAGCCCTCCAGGACTGAGTTTGAGAATCGCTGGCATGGTAGCAGATTCAAGAACAAGACTAACATCCTATGCTAATGAGGGAGAGTCCATCACTAATGGGCGGGGCTTTCCCCCTCCGTACAAAGAGAGAATATCATTCAGAGTGTTTATGCAGACTCTTTAGAATTTTTACCACATGAATTAAAACCACAAACTGTTGCCACAAAACGGTGTTTGTAAACGGTGTTTACCCCTTATAAAAGTGATTTTTGCATGATAGGTCCTCTTTAAACAGGAAAGATGCACATAATTTGTCTTATTTAAAGATGAGGGTGCCATGGAGAACTAAGTGTTATTTTCATATTGAAAATGATTGCTGCTAGGTTTGTTTTTTTTTTGTTATTATTATTTTTGTAATTATGAAAAATCATTATCTATTAACACATTTAGCAAAACACAGAAATATTTCTACTTTCCACTTAAACCTTTGTATTTGGAAATCCTTTAGAAACTATTTTAATATGCAGATTTGTTTCTCAAAAACATTTCTTAATAACATCAGTGTTGAAGACTGAGAACAATGTGTTTAATGCTTCAACGATGCTTCGCAATATTTATGTGGAAAATGCAAAGCATTTATTTGAAATAAAAATGTTTAATAAGATTATAAATGTCAGTTTTGTGTTAGAATATTCCTATAACCAGTGATGGACAGTATTTATGATACAAATTCGTATTTTAAATACAAAATAGTATTTTGTAGTTTGTATTTGATAGGGTTTCTGAAAATGGTTAATTTTTGGCCCAAAATACTTTAGTGTCATGTATTTTTAGAATACTGTTAAATACTTTGTAAGAAATCTACATCAAGACATCATATAAATGCACCCTCTGATTGGTGCTTTGGGTGTAATTGAAAAAAACTTAGGAGAAAGAGTATACTCTACAGATAATAGTAGTTTTGGATGGATTGCTGATGCCAAATGTTTGTCGTTAAACAAACAACATAAAAATAAGTCCTACATTGGCAATTCCTACAATACTTCATTGGCTGTTTCAAATGCCAGTAGATCCACTGTATAGTTAATAAAGAGGAAAGATGTAAGCCTTAAAATGTCACAACATATGAAACACAAATATTTAATAATCAAAAACTCCTAATACAGTTTTTATATTGAGTACTGAAGAGTCCAACACCAAAAAAAAGATTTCAGAAAAATTCTGTGAACAAAAAAAAATTAAATTAACTCTTTATTTAATAGCCTTTTAAAATATTAAGAGGTTGAATGATCATTGTACAGAGATGATAGCAATTTTACTGGCCACATTTGCTATCAACATTGTTTACGTCACTGAGTCAGTTTAATGGGGAAGGGATTGACCGAATAGGTCTAATGGATGGAAGATTTGCAAAGAAATGTCATGCTCCTTTGTCAAAGTATTTTGTAGTATTTTTAAAATACAAAATACTGCTGCTGTATTTTTTATTTTTTTTTTTTGTTTATTTTGATAAACCAAAAATTAAGGTTTTTGATATTTTATTTTAAAATACATTTCAATGTATTTTTGCCCAATCCTGCCTTAAACATTTGTATAAATTATTGATTTTTTAAAGAAAAAATGTCTTACTGACCTCAAACAGTTACCTCTTACTAGGAAAGATTCATCTTTGGCCCTATACAGTGTAAAAAATTATTTAAAATTTTTATTTAAATAAATATTTAATTTATTTATACTGTTCTCTTGGTTTGCTTGGGGTCTGAAAAAAAATATATATATATTAATTATATTTAGACATTTATTCCTGGTTTGCTAAGTGTTCAAATATGCAATTTCTAATGTAAAAACTAAGCATACAAAAAAAAAGCTTTGAGTTTCCTTATTACAGTCTCATTTTATGACATCACATCCAATATATTTGGCCCATTTTGGCCCGTTGACCTTTCTGCTTTTTTTTTAACTAGCCCTAAAAGTCTGGATTAAAGCCATAATCACTCATCAATAGCTAAAAACATGACACTTATTTTAACAAAAAGCACTAAGAGTGGAAACTTATCAACAAAAACAACAGCAGCAACTGTAATTAGACAAATGGCGTGCAGGAATCAAACTGTCTGATGCTCAAGGGTAAGAATAAACGTGCTAAACTCTATTAAGAAGCTCACATTGTCTGAACCCCCAAGATCGCCTAGCAACCGCTATCTGTGTTCACAACATCATCAAGCTGAAAACAGCCGGTGCTGGGAGAAATGGTCTAGCACATGCATAAGCACACATGCAAACACCCATACACTGACAGACAAAACAGGAAACCCCTGTCATCCAAGTGTTTGGATTAAGTAGAACAATCCTTAATGAAATCAGATCGCAAACAAATGAAACGCAGTCACCTTAACAAACTTCCTTTCTCTATGGTCACACAAATATGCACCTCACCCTCTCCATTCAGACATAATGACTGAGTTTGTTGACGTGAAATGCTGCACAATAAAACACCGTGACGTTTTCATCACATCTGTTTTGTGTTCAGGTTCGAGAATTTGCCTCTTGAGACTCCTTTAGTGTAAAAGCCATTATGTAACTGTCTGAAAACTGTCGCATAATAATAGTCCGTATGAATGGAGTGTGTGTCAAGACCGATGTGTTACCTTTGCAAACAAAGCACTTGATGTGGAAGTGTTTGTTCTGCACCCGGAGCACCTCTCCTTTGCAGGGTTTGCCACAGTTTTGACAGGGGACGGGGCCACTCTGCCGCGCGCCCTTCTGCTGCTCCAGGGGACTGTGGACAGCCTGCTGGTGAAACGCTGTGGAGACACAATGACAGGCAACATTTGGTTTTTAATATTCCCAGATACAGTACACAAACTGACAGGTATAAAATTAGTCTAATTTATCACACCTACAGTTATCTTGATATTAGCTACATGTCTAAAAAAGTCTTTGGTGGATATTGTTGAAACTGGCATAGTCTATACTACAGAGAAATGGTAATAGTAGTCTTCTTGTACAATATTCTACAATTTGACACTGACTTGTTTTGTTTTATTCTCTATTGTAATGAATATATGTGTGAATTTGTGAGTTTTTTGCATGTTACTACAAAAACCAAATTTTGAATCTTTCTCTATCACACACACAAACACAGACACACACACACACACACACACTTAGCAGATCTTATATACCAATTGCAATTTGGCCACATAAAACTTTGGGTTTTGAAGTAAAATCCAACCAAAATGCGCTACAAATTCAAAATACACCACAGCAAAGTACTATGCAGGGTAACCTCACTTCTCTGACCACTAAAGGTGCTCTAGCAACAGAGCAACCACCTACCATGCAAAGAATCGCCGGTTTGATCCCAGCTCAGATCGGGTTGGGTTCAGTAGGACCAGTGGGTTAAACTTGGGGGCTCTTCCGGGATGGCAGTGAGGTTTAGAGGAGTGAGTGTATCCTAAATATTTGGCTGTCGTGATTACATTTCAATTTGGCTGTCATGATTACATTTCAAAAAGAATAATGTGTCATTGCATTACATTTAGATTTGCACATATTGCTTCAGATTAAGGATCTCTGTTTACATTTATTGCAGCACTGAACATTTTAACCAAACACACATTTCTGTTGAGCTTATGAATGCATTAGCCAATCAGAGGTGTTAGGATTAGACACCAGTGGTCACTGAATACAATTTTTTAAAAGTTTATTTCAACTTTTTACCTCAGAATTTTTACTTTTTTCTCAGAATTGCATGACACAATCTTGAATTTTAGACTTTTCCCTCTGTAAAATCGAAATTGCAAATTATAAAGTCTGAATTGCAAGATATAAACACGCACTTCTGAGAAATAAAGTCAAAATTGCACGACAAACTCACAATTCAACCAAAAAAATCTGAGATAAAAATGGCAATAATTGTTTTTATTTTTTACTCAGTGGCAGAAATAAGCTTCCGTATGTATGACAAAAAAAATATTCCTCCAAAAATCCGATCAGAGAAACCCTACCAACATATAATGTGCTCGTAGAAAATGAAAAAAAAAAACGTAAAAGATACACAAACATCTTTATTATCTTTATTTATTAATATAAAAATAATCTAATTTATATCTTCACTGAATCAACATAAATACTTTAATTGATACCTACAATCCGGGCTGATCCGTTTAGTTTCCTATAATGCCTGGAGTTTGGGCATGCAAATTGTGTCATACGGCACTGCAAAAAGAGGCGGGATTTTGTTGAAGTTGATCAGACATAAAAAAAGCGAGCGATTGGTCCATTTTTAAAATTTCTGTCCAGAGAGGTCATGTTTTGATCTTGGATTTGAACTCATGCAGCCACGTGATGTGATTTCACAGGTCAAAGTTCACCAAGCTTGAACTTTCCAATCCACCGAACTGCCAAACTTGTTTTGCATGCGTATGAATGGAAGAATAAGGGGAGAAAAGTTCTGTGTGACCACGGCTTTACTCTAAAAAAACAATACAATGACACACATGGTTCACAATCAATTGTAAAAAATCAAGATGGAAAATTAGCTTCATAGTACACCAGGACCTAATTTTACAAACTTTTCTTAGAGTGTGTGGGACTCTATATTAAACTATTGAACTTTTGAAACATTTTTAAGCTCCTGTTTGTGCCCGTCTGCCACGCAGTATTCACACATACTCCATTACAAAAGGCGTGTAAACTCAAACAAACACTTCATAATACAGACTAACACACAGCCAAAGAAAGACCTTCAACCTCTTGTTTCAAAAGGGTGTGTAGAAAAACTGGTTCTGTCGGACATCCCGTTCCATTCTTTGGTGGGATTTTCACAACAGGTGAAGTCTGAAGAATAAATAGCTAAAGAAATATGTTTTTACTTGTTCACAGAAGCGAATAACCTGTAATTGTCCCTGATTTGATTATACATTTTTAAAGGCTTCTGGTTTCAGCTTGCATAGATTTGCTGCATGAGCCTTTAACACTAATAAGATAAAAGTACTTTGGGAGGAAACTACTGTACAGCAATCATTGAATGACTGTGTGAGTGTGTGTGTGTGTGTGTGTGTGTGTGCGTGCGTGCGTGCGTGCGTGTGTGTGTGTGTTTGACTGCATTTGCTATGTCATGAGGAAAGACAACCCATGTGCTAACCTTAACAGTAGTCACAGTATGAAGTATGAAACACCCCTGTTAATTGCAACCAATTTTACTTTTGTAACGTGTCATTTTAAAGAAAACTGAAATGTAGAGTGGACCTATAAACCACTGGATTTTTATTTTTTAAATGTGACCAAATATGTCTTTGCTAAACCAACGATTAGCTGTCTCACTGCTAGGCATGGGACGATAACCGTTTTCAAGGTATACTGCGGTTTGGAAAAGTTAAGGTTTTAAAACTGCCAAAAATTTTTGTAAAACCATTCCTGAGGTATGTGTAAAAAATTTTATTTGCATTTTTTTGTTTGTTTTTTAGGAAAACAGTGTCTCCAGCAGAAAAGATATCCAAAGATGCCATTTGAAATTGTAAACAAATCTGTGTTATTAAAACTAATGAAGACAGCAGAAGTCAATGATTCATTTGAATTACTTAGCCTGACATGTTTACTGTTCCAAAATATTATAAATCTTTCAAAAAATAAAATATATTGTGTTCAAAGGGGGGAAAAGTTTTTGTTTTTTGCCCAGATATTTAAAATGAATATATTTTAGAGCAGTAATCGTAATTTTTTTTCCAAGGTTATCCTACCGTCAGAATCTTATACCGGCCCATGCCTACTCACTGCTAGTTGACATTATCCAATAACCTTCATAGCCTCTCAGCAATGGCACCAGAATAATTCATTAAAATGAGAAGTATGTATTTACCTTTTGCTAGGGGAAACATCCCTTAAAATTCAGATGAAAGTCCCTTTAAAGGCACAATACATACAATTTTTTGTTTAAAAATCTAAAAAAACATAAAAACCGTGTTATACTGTATCTTTCGCTGACTTATCAAACTTATATTATTTCAAATGTTTCAAAGAATATTCAATTCCAAAATTAAATAAGCCATTTTAAATAGAGAAATATGGAAATATGTCTCCATGCTTATTTCATCATAAACCCCCGAGTTCCGGTTTGTTTTTGTAGAAAACAGGGAAACACCAAAGAAGCTTTAATATGTTGTATGTTTAATTAGACTGCACAAACCTTAAAATGTATTTAGTATTATAAAAAAGCACTGCTTCTTCCTCATATGATAATGACAGAAAGAAGCGGAAGCAGTCAACTGTGGCATAATAAAAGCTCCTCTGCTTTTGTGACGCGTCAACTTTAGTGATCACGTTTCAGCTTTACTCTACTGAACTACCATAATTGAAAGTTTTTAACCCTCTACCACATAGTGTTGCCATATGGCAACATGATATTTATGTTAATTTCCCTGCTACTGTTTCTTTAAGACCAACATTAATATTTTTGTTAGAAAGAGAAGACCCTAGTGTAGCCAATGATGTGCTTTGGTTAAGTCACATGACCTGCAGTGTTTTTCTGTAGCGTGACTTCTGACAGACTGGTGTTTATTGGGAGTACTTGCTGAATGGAAATGTAAACGTCAATAAAAACAAAGGATCAACTTATGTCAGATCCACATAAAAAAATCTGAAATATCACCTCCTGTAAGTTATGATGACATATTCACAACTCCATTTTCTTTTATCAAATTAGTTTTTTGTAAATCGATCAAAAGTATGTGTTGCCATAATGGCAAAACTGCAATAGTGGAACGTGCAATATTGCAATGGGTTAGCTAGCTAACAAGATCAGCTGTGAACTTTTATGTTGTAACAATAACAACATGAATGCTAGTAATATAATGTTGATTAGTTCTATGTTAACGACATTTGCATTCTGGATAAAATCTAGTTTTAATGGCAATACTACTTTTGAATATATATGAATACATGGAACAGTGTATTAGCGAGCACCACCATGTTCTGTGGTGAGTGAAAGAAGAAAAGGACAGAACGGGCTCTTCCTGCAGATGAAAGTGAGGATGAGATGGGTTTTAGTGACCATGAGAATGATGCAGCCTGGACATTTCGTCACCTTAGAATTATAAGGTTCTATCTGAGATTTTTGTCAAAAATGAGTTATTGACATATTCTTATTAAATGATAACTTATTTACATTATAGGATGTTTTTTATGAGTTGTTAACATTTTTTAAAAAACAAATGTTATACACATACTGTTTGCTATATGGAATGCAAAAACTTTGAAGCTCAACATCTCAAAATCATTCAGAACGCAGATAGAACCTTATAATTCTAAGGAGACGATTCGATAGAGACAGTTCAGGTAAGTTAGCTCAGAGGCAGATAAGACAGGCGTAGTATAGTAGTATGATATAGAAACATTGTTAGCTAGTAGCTGTATTATAGATGCATCTAGATATACTAGACTTGTTATTTATTTGTTATAATATTTACTGGTGAAAATATTTACATTTACTGTATGTTATATACATGATAATACAATATTATGATTGTTTTTTAATAATATTCAGCAAAAAAGAATGGAATAAATGAAAGCTCTTGAAATATGAGTTGTTGGAAAGCATGTATAAGGTGTCATTTAAAAGTTCTGATTTAAAGCTTGTAATACTGCGACACCAATTAAATAATTTCAAACAACAAAATTATTAATTATAAGGAAAGTTTTAAATTTGAGTTAAGTTTTAAAGTTGGACATTGTTGCCATATGGCAACATATCATAAAGTACCTTAAAAAAATAAACGTTTCCAAATTATTTTTACAGCACTTCAGGTTTACCCATTTTAAGAAAAGAAATCAGTCAAATATTTTTTTATAGATTTATCATAATGCGTGCGGTAGAGGGTTAATACTTTAGCACATCCAGGAACGTGATTTTCATAGGATATTTCTGCCATGATTCCACACTGAGTGTCATCAAACTATGCCTTTGTTTGTTGTGAATATTAGCCCTCTAGTGATGAAAATTACTTACTGTCCATTTAAATGTGCGTCACATTTATGTCGGGTTGAATATCAGACCAGTTTTGTCAAAATTGATTTTACATCATATGTCGTGTTGATTAATAATTGACAATGGGTTTAAGAATTCAATAATCATATCTTGGATGGCCTATCACCATGGATGATGTAAAAAAAATTCCATCACATTGATTCAGTCACATTTTGAGTGCAGAAGCTCTTTCATATCAAGTCTTCAAGCATGGCAAAATGAAAGAAAGACAATTTTATTGGTGCTGCTCATTGGAATTATTCCAAAGAAAATGGCAACTCCTCCTGTTTTGCTTCTGTTCACAAAAGTCAGTCATTAGTGGCAATTTTTTTTCACAATTACTGTACATCATGAAATTTCTCTGAAATATTGTTAACTGGCTGACAGAAAACTCTTGGTCACTTTTACCAGGGGCAAACTGGCCATCTGGCAGACCAGGCAGTTTCCCGCTGGGCCGACGTACTTTTTGGGCCATCAGCATGATGTAGGCCTAGTTATAATAATATTTATACAATTTAGTTATAATGATATTACATATGATATTACAGATATATACACGATCAAACTAGTGTGCAACTTAAGCAAATTTAATACTAAAATCTTTTAAATTTGGTTTTGTAGTTCAGGCCCAAATAAATATTTGTTTCCATATTTTATTCGTTAAATTTATTTTAATTGACTATATAAAATGTTTTAGCTATGTTTTGATGTTTCACTGTTGAGTTCATTCATTCATTCATTTTCTTTTCGGCTCAGTCCCTTTATTAATCTGGGGTCACCACAGCGGAATGAACCACCAACTTATCCAGCACATGTTTTACGCAGCGGATGCCCTTCCAGCCGCAACCCATCTCTGGGAAACATCCCTACACACTCATTCACACTCATACACTAAGGACAATTTAGCCTACCCAATTCACCTATACCACATGTCTTTGGACTGTGGGGGAAACCGGAGCACCCGGAGGAAACCCACGCAAATGAAGGGAGAACATGCAAACTCCACACATTCGAACCAGCAACCTTCTTGCTGTGAGGCGACAGCACTACCTACTGCGCCACTGCAACACCTTCACTGTTGAATTAAACATTTTAATTTTTTAAGAGTCAATTTTTTGTCCCAGTCCAGCTGTGTCTTTCACATTCACAATTTATCCACCAATTGGCACACCATCCCATTAACACCTGATGCTAATACATTCTGCAAACTTCCTCTATATCAGCTAGTTTTTATACATCCCCAGAGAGGCTCTTGTGCTGCTGAACCTCAAAAATGGCATGCTGGGAATGTTTAAAGACCCCTTTAAACTGAAGCTATTTCCTGCTTTCACAAATCAGGTACAGCAGTGGACAAAACACAATAAAAAATGATGGACGACACTTTTAGCATGTTGACTGTATATGGTAATGCATTATACCTGAATTATTCATCTGAGGTTGTAGTCTAATGAAAGAATAATGACAGTATTTTCATAAACAGCTCTTTTTTCAGGGTTTCTTTTTTAAAATGCATGTTTCCAATAAAGAAGCTTGAAAGGAAGGCCGTAAACCCTCATAAAGGAGTCAATGCATTTAACAAATTGCAGGTTCATTCCAGCTACTGCAAATAAAAAACAAAGACTCATGGGAAAAGGAAGGACGAACTTCATCTTTCTGAAGCAGCCTGCAGGAATTTATTATTATTTTATTTTTTTGGCAATTTAAATATTTAAATGAAGTTTAAATAAATTTAAAAAAAGACGAGAACGAGACAAGATTTTTAACCTAGTTTGAAGAAGTCTTTTATTCAACTGAAAAAAAAATTTGAAATTGCTAAACTATTTAGGTGCTTTTTTAAAAATCAACTTGTAATGAATGTTATATTACTTCTATTTGAATGAATTCTGTGCTGTAAAGGACATGCAAACACATAGGAAATAGTCTTTTACATATAATTTTAAATAGTAGCAAAATATTTCCTAATATATGAATGGAAAATAGATTTTAATTCAAATGAAGAAGAAAAAATCACAATGTAAAACAATTTGGGTGTTTTTTTAAGTAATGAATGGTATTTTATTTCTATTTTAATTAAATATTTGTCGTAAAGGACATGCAAACACTGCAAAAAACTCTACCCACTGACTTCACATCAGAAATTGAACTCCTTTCCACAAATTGAACTTTAAAAAAAAATCACGTAATTTTTAGTATTTCATTTTTAATTTTTCATCAGTTTCTCTTTCATTCAGCAACATTTCATTCAAGCCCCCGTGACTTACTCTAAGGGTACTGGATGCGACAATGAAGTAAGGACTGATAGGAGAGAGTTGTTTTAAAGTAATTTAATACCGTTCACTGAATTAAAAGAGAACTTATGTTTTACCCGGACAGCATAAATGCATATTCTGTAATGATGATGTGACAAGTCTTGAGGAGTTAACGGTGTGTGTGTGTGTGTGTGTGTGCGTGTGTGTGTGTGTGTGTGTGTGCACACTCGCTTAGAGATGTGTGTCTGTGGTAGGCATGGGACAATAACCGTTTTCAAGGTATATCGCGGTTTGTATAAGTCAAGGTTTTAAAACTGTCAAAATTTTCTGCTATAACGTTCCAAAGAAATGTGTAAGATTTTTTTTTTCTCCAGCAGAACAGAAATCCAAATCAGTGTTTTTAAAACAATTGAAGACCGCAGAAGTCAATGATTCATTTGAATTATTCAAAAATATTTTAAGTGTTTCTCCAAATAAAATATATTTTAATTAATATTTTATATTATATGTTCAAAGTGGAAAAAAGTAAAAACACAGATATTTAAAAAGAATATATTTTAGATCATTAATCAAAGTACTGTATTACTGTAAAACCGTGGTATTTTTATCCAAGGTTATCTTACCGTCAGAATCTTATACCGGCCCATGCCTAGTCTGTGGTACTTTACTGACTCTGTATTTGCAGAGAATAATGTCAAACAGCCCTGTGTGTATCTTATCCTGTCGCAAAATGCAGCTTTAAGATTGTAATAGTTTGATTAAGGTCTTTATATGTCTTTCCTGCACTTCAATAATGCAACTGAAATAGGAATACTCCACATGTATTAATTCCAACTGTGTTTACGACGATTATAACTTTCAGCATTTCTAAAGTGTTATTCCATCACATGGTAATGAAGCATGATTAATGTCAGAGGCTGCAGTTGTAGCCTCTGTTGAACGTGCCAGCCGTAAAAAAAAACACACTCGTCACACCTGCCCAAGCAAACGAGTGACGCGAAACACAGAGGCAGCCTGGGTTGCCAGGTGTGTGCAAAGCACTTGGTGTGTGGTTCAAATCCAATCCTGCCTCCAATCATCAGTGCTAAATTTACCCTCACGCTCCATTATAACGTCACAAGTCACGAGACAACTTTTCACCATTTAATCGTATGACGAGATCTTGTCGCATCCCTAATAAATACTAAGCAGCAGATAAATATATTGAAGAAAAAACTACACATTTTCACAGGAATAAAGGTAAATATTATGGTAAAAATAGCCAATCAAACACAGTCCCAATATTTAATTCAATAGACATGTATGTGCTATTTACCTCCCAAAATGTGGAGTGTTTAAGACAGGATATCTTAGTTGTCTGTGTGCATTGATGATGTTTAGGTCCTTTGCTTCTCCTACAGTAGAACTAGTTATAATGTTTTGTCTTATCAGTATAGCTTTCATCTGTCAAGCATGAAAACCCCACATACAGTTTAATGTGGTGCCAGCAGCTAAACACAAGACTTCCAAAAACCAGCAAACCACATCATAATAAAAGTGAAAAACCGTAAATGAATCTTACAGGCCTATAACCGCATCTCCTCTGATAAGAACTGGAAAACTAAAGGTGGATCTAGTTCTCATAAAGTACACTACAAATACAATCTGAAGTCTCTAAATCCTTTCAACCCAAGCCTAAGATCTGTGGTTAAAGGAATAAATGCAAGAAGCTGTAGTTCAATGGTAAGATCCCTATCATGCTAAATAACATGCTAAATAATGCGATATTCGTTACAATCGATACAACCAACATATGTTTCATATTATTTCAGGGGATAGAAAGCATCACTAGAATTTCCGACATTGAACCCATCTGTTCTACTGGTTTATAAAACAAATCAGAAATAAATCTATGACCAGCACTTCGCTCCACTGGTGGTTTTATCAACCTGAAAACATCAAGAACAATCAGGTAAGCAAAAACAGAATGGAGTTCCTTTTTTGCTGTCTTATTACCTTCTTAAAAAGATGGTTCTTCCTAAAATGAGAGTTGTGTCATCCTTTACTCATCCTTCACTTGTTTCTTTCTGCTGATTTATTGCAAATGATCGAGATGTGTTTATTGCGATATGTGCACATTTTGTAATATTTTGATCATTTCACTATATTGCATACCTCATACACAAATTTGCATTTTCATAGTCATTTTCATTTTCATTCTAGTCCCCATGATACGATATACTTGTGTCACATAAAAATACTAGGTCTCACTTTATATTAGGTGGCTTTAACAAATATGTACTTATACTGAAATTAATTATTTGTTAGAATGTACTTATTGTGTAAATACAAGTTTTTATATTGTACCTTTAACTGATTAAATACAGTACTTGAGTGTAATTACATCTGTAATCAATTTCTGTAATTACATTTCTAATTACACAGTTGACCATCCCTTACACCTTAACCCATGCTTAAACCTACCCACACCACCAAACCTGTCACCTATAGCACATGCTTTTGGACTGTGGGGAAAACCAAAGCAGCCAGAGAAAGCCCACGCCAACATGAGGAAAACATGCAAACTCCACACAGAAATGCCAACTGGTCCAGTCGGAACTCAAACCAGTGGCCATCTCGCTGTGAGGCAACAGTGCTAACCACTATACCACCATGCGGCCCCTATATTGTAATCATGATTATTTAAAATGGGTGGGACATAAAACAAACAAACAATGCAATGGAAATTTTACAACAGAATAAAATATACCAATGAAACAAACTGTATTCACTGTAAAAACTTGTTTTTGTTTTTATTTCTTATTAAAGGGCACCTAGGTTACCCCTTTTTTCAGATTTAATATGAGTCTTTTGTGTCTCCAGAATGTGTCTGTAAAGTTTCAGCTCAAAACACCCATCAGATTTTTTATTATACCTTTTATAAGTTTCTATTCTATCCCTTTTAGCATCAAGTAGCGGTTTTCTTGTACTGCGCCTTTAAGGCTAGTCCTCTCCGCCCACCGTTTCTACGTGCCTTTCAGCGTGCCTTAATCTCCTCCCTCGGCTGCTTCAGACCACAGACAGACATAAAGGAAACAGATCTCACGTAGCGTTTGTGAGAAATACTACAGTAAGAACTTTACCAATGAGTATTTGATGCATTTGTTGCGGAGTTGCAACGATGAGTCACACACAATGTCGTTACAAAGTTCATGCACACACACAGACAGCGCGGACACGCACACACAGACAGCGCGCAATTAGCGTTGCACTCTTTTTGCACGCATATGTGACAGGATACAGGTTAATATCCACTGCTGTATGAATATCTGTTATGTTAATGTACAAAATAAACTTGATTTAACGTCCACAAACCGGGATTGAAGCGTCTTCTTTCATAATTGTTCTGACACACGTGTGTGATGATGATTGATGATTATAGCAAACTGAACACACCTTTTATTCCCGGTTGCTTTGCGCACATCCTGTCTTGTTGATATGATTATACACATGACTACCGGTACATGCTAATACGCAGCTGTCAATCAATTCGGTGGGCGGGGGGACCGCACTCCTATGTCAAGTTGCAGTTGGTCGGAAAACCGCTCCAATTGGTCCACCGTTTTTATGTTGTTAAACTGAAAAAAAAACCACTAGGTGTGTTTAAATCACCCCAATATGACGGTCTATACACTATACCTACACATATGTCTGTCCAAACAGCTTGAAAAGTAGATTTTTCACCATAGGTGCCCTTTAAAGCTACAAATGTCCTTCAGTCATGACCAGTGAGTGATTTTGACTTTGTTTGACTAATAATAATTAAACACAGGAGGAATATATCTGCTGTCACTTTAAAGAGCTCAGTATAACTCAAACTCAAGTAGTTTTTTTTATTATTATTCGTTTTAAAAAGAATGCGCAAGATGAAAAAGAAGTTGTAAAAGGCTGAGTGACACCCCTGTGCTGCAGTAGGCAGGGTAATAAATGTGTCACAATGTTGGTGTGCACACTCTCACAGAAAAGATGAGGTGGGCTTCTCGTCCGGTGTGTGACCCCCTCCAAGTCTTTAAAATCTTGATTGCGTAAATGCAATGGACCACTGGTACCTCCAAGGAGTCTAAGTAAACAGAGTTTAGGAGTTAAAACAAACTCCCCTAAAAGACTGCTTTGGTGAGCTGTTTCGAACTGCCAAAACAAACTCAAAACAATCTTCGTTTCAACCACTTTTGTTCAAAATGGCATCATTTCAGCTTGTTCTTCAAGTATACCAGGACCTTAAAAGTTACACATCGCAAGTTGCAAATGTCACATTACATGATTTTACCACATGAAATTAGGCTTGGTAGAAAAATGAATGCAGACTGCTTGAAAGGGGGTATGATATATCACATTAATTGTTTTATATCAATTACCTTTTTTTCATAATCGTTGCCGAGGCCAAAATCAAAATTAAATTTTTGCCTTACTTTTATACTGTATGTTGTACAGTATGTACCCATCCACATTGCCAACCCAGGCTCATTCTGATTATGTACCCCTATATACATTTCTAGAGTGCGCCAAATACATCCCAGGAGTTTTTGTTTTCGCTTATCTGCTAGAGGGCGCTGTGTACGCTTTTTGAGATCTCAAATTCTTTTTTGTGAGTGCCATTCGTGCCAGCTCTTCTCGCATAAATCCACCAGAGACTTCTGTCGACTGACTGACTAACCAACCGACTGATATCCCCAAGCACCCACTTCCCTAAACCCAACTAAAAGTGTTTTGGAAAGCAATCTAGAAAAAGAAAGGACTTTGCGGCAGCCTGATTTTTACTATGTTTTCAGATTTGACCACATTTTCACCCTGTTATTTGCTTGTTCGTTTTATTTTTTGGCCTTTGTTTTTGTCTTACCTGCTTTTTGGAACTGTTGTTCGCAGGCCCCAAACACTGTCGTCACGGTCAACTCTACAGTCAAAGTCTCAAATCCTCTGGTGTACACGATGAGCCACCAGACAAACTGATAACAGCGGAAAAGCCGTCCATATGGAGGTAAGCGGTCAGCTGGTAAGCATGAAAAGGAACGGTGTCATACCGCCCTGTAGCATTCGTTTTAAAGACCAAATGTAGCCATGCCAAACGTAGCTTTGGATACATAATTCGCGATCTCCAGAAATGTATATAGGGCAACATTTTCAGAATGAGCCTATGTTGCACAGTGCAGCCATCTTTATTTTACTAACTTACTGCAAGCTGAAGGTGACCAAGCTCACCAGAAAAAAAACAACAACTCATCAAAACCATCTACTGTGGTGGACTGTAAAGAAATAGATTTTATTTAAAACCACTGTAAGCTCAATGAACTAAAGGTCAGCGTAAGGGAGGAGTTTGTTCCACATGTCCCTAAACACACACACGCACCATACGTTTCACCACTATGTTGTTAGGGTCATCCATCTTTAAGCAGGTTCTCCATAAATAGAGCATCCACTGAACCCATGGGGATTCCATCATGCCCTGCTATATTCTACTGGAGGTCCATGAGCATGGCTCATATTTCCACAGCACGATCCCTCTGGCACTCACCTAGCCAAAATTCACTCTTGATTTGTGTTATTTGGCAAATGCAATTGTGTGAATTGAGGTAAGATTGTATAATCAAACGCGTTTGAACACTAGGATGAATCGAATGTTCCTTCTACTCTCGCGATGCAGCATAACTCAATATTGCAGTAAAAGTCTATGGTCGTGAGTTATATAAGAGCCCCATTCCTTGCATATCACACTGTATGTCAAAGCTGTTTGAAGTCAGGAGAGGAGGTTCACATTTAATATTCTGCATTCGCTTGCATTTAGCACTGAAGTGTATAGGTTCATGAATACATGTTAAATCACTTCTGTCATTTGACCTCTTTGTGACCTAATGGTCACAGATACCTTCTCATGACTGTCACTCAAAAGGTTGTGCAAGGTATTGAAGCACCTTTCCATAAGAATATTTTTATAATGAAAAAGAGTAATTGAAATTAATTTTGCCCACAAATCAAAGAGAAAAAAAAGTATTTTTTCCCTCACAATTCTGAGTTTACACCAAACAGGTCATACCTCTGAGTTTATATCTTCCAGGGGTTTTTCTGTCTCAGTATACTGACTTTGTGTTATCTTGTAATTTAAGAGTTTATAACAAAACACTGAGATATAAACTTTAGGTTCTGACAAGAAAACTCATAATAACAAGATCTTATCTTACAATTTGGACTTCTCTTATTATAGATATGACATCTATAATATGAAATATAATCACTCAACTACAAAAAAGGACAGATTTGTGAGTTAAATGTTATGTAAATAAATCTAATAGCTGATAAATGACAGATATTTTTAATGATACAGGTATTTCAAAGTAAAAAAACGCTTCACAAAAGAATAGTTTTGATTGATTTGCTACACTTGAATTTAAGTATTTCAACATTGTAATGTACAGTGTGAAAAATATGTTTTTTGATTTCAAAACGATTGCACGTTAGATCACAGCAAATGGATTCTAAATGTAAAATGAAGGTACAGATACTGTAAAACATCAATGTGCAACTGTATAAACTCCATTTTGATTCTTTTTCAATACAAAATTCCAACATTTTTAATTTAATTAGTCAAAAAACTTATCAGTCACACTTTACAATAATGTTTCATTAGTTACTGTTAGCTACTTTAATGAACAATAATGAACTAAGTATATACTAATAATAAACAATACAGCATTTATTAATTAATCACAGTTCAACATTTACTAACGCCTTATAAACATCTAAATTCATGTTTGTTAACATTAGTTAATGAGTTAAAATGTACTAACACTGAACTCTATTTTCATTAACTAACGATAACTAACAAAGACCGTAATGAATGTATTATGTACTGTTTGTTCATGGTATTAAATGCATTAACTAACATTAGCTAATACAACCTTATTCTAAAGTGTTACAATTAGCTGGAGAGGAAAACCCTACAAAATGTAAAGATGTGTCGAATGTGTAGTGTAACATTAAAAAATGTAAAAATAGTGTCAAAGCCAGACAAACATTCCAAGAGATGCTTAAATCTACAAGAAACTTTAAGCATTAATTCATCCACAGGGCTTGCAGATGTGAGACAGGATGATCCTCGGACATGGCAGGATGATTAAAGGATTTGAAAGCAAATTGCATGCCCATTTCGAGCAACAAGAGCAACTATAACTCCATTTTAGCAGCTTTCTGCCTGCATGGGAGGACAACACCCGGAACCACAGTAATGGATCTAAAGCACTTAATCTAAGTCTTACTCTTTGTGGTAGAGAAAAAGCAAGATAAAAATCCAAGACTCAATGCACAGATCACATTTGTCCACTTATGTTCATTGACCTCTCATGTTGCACCCAAGGACAAACAAAAGCTCCTCTGACGCACCAGACCAATCTTACAAGGAAATGTAACAATTTTAAGTATTACGTCCAAAAATGTGTACAAATTCAAATTTCATTCATACTAGGGCTGCACAATATATCGTTTCTGCATCGATATCGCAATATGATCATTCGCAATAGTCACATCGTAGGATGTGCAATATAGAGTCTGAATTATAATTCATCATTTGCATGTATTTTTTATTTTAAAAACATTCAGGCATAAGAAATTGTATCGCTTTCTATCTTCAATGACAATTGATATCAATGAATTATTTACAACTAATATTATGTACTATTATTTTACATGTGTTTATTCATTTTACTGTATTTAAATACTGTATATCATAACACACTGTTTATTTCATTTGTATATTTTATATTGTATTTATTTATTAATGTTATTTTATGCAGACGCACTCCTACTACAGCATCATCCACTCTAAAATGATTAATTCTTTCTAAATAGGACTATTCAAGACATTTGGTGAAATTGTATTTATATCGCAATATATATTGCAGAAAATCTAAATATCGCAATGTCAGATTTTTCCAATATCATGCAGCCTTAATTCATATCAAACTGCAAGAAGGAGGAGGCCTACCCACAAAGCCCACCCATAAACTGTCATTGGAGGATGAGCAAATAATACTAAACTGTACAATTGAGATCATTCATTCATATATCAAAAAGTTCCACATCGGAGGCACCATTAGATTTTGCTGAGCAGATATCAAAGCGTAGAAAAACTGTTCTGGGGTGTGTTTCCAAAAACCATCATTAGCCAACTAAGGTCACAAGTTCTGTTGTTACAAATATTAAATACAGTGGTTTGGTGTTTTCATCATTCCAAGATAACACTAAGTGTCAGCTTTTATCTGTGGTTTTATGTTTAGAATAAAATATGGAATATTCTTAGTAAAGCTTGTAAAGGAAATATAGGCCCTATATGTGCCGATTACATATGTTTCAATTAATATGGAAAACTAATGCATGTTTTACTAAAACTAATATTATATTTAAAAAATGATCGTACATGTAAAACAATATAATTTCTAAAAAATAAATAAACGCATTTGATAAATAAGTGGATTTCTCTAAAAAAAAATTGTTACTCCACCCTGTTTAGAGAAGGGCTGTATCTGCAATAGCCACATCCAGGATTATATTATTAATTAAAGAAAAATATATTTATATTTATAATTATTATTATTATAAATAATGTAAACAATGATGACCATTTTATTTTATGTTCGATTGTTCTATTTCTGTACCTAAATACTGTTAGACTCTCCAGAAAACCTTAAAGCACTATTTATTTGACTTTTATCTTTGCTCTGTTGTTTTTATATATGCTAGTAATTTATCATGATTTTTGCAGAATCACTGTATAAAAAAAGATTTGATCATCTGAATCTATCTAAATGAATTAAATCTAGCTGTTTAAATCATCTGGTGAAATTATATTCATATCGCAATATTCTGTATATTGCAGAAAAACTAAATATCGTGATGTCAGATTTTTCCAGTATGGTGCAGCCCTAGTTTAGAGTGTCATTATGGACGTTTTACATTATAACTAACTGCGACAGAGCAACTACAGTTTTGGGAAATGCACCCCTGATCAGTTAGATAGTACATTGTAAAAAATGCTGGGTTCCACACTATTGATTTGTGTTGGGAAAACATGAAGGAATTAAGTTAACTTATTAATTTTTACAAATTGAAGCAGATTGAACTTAAAACAATTAAGCTGTTGCAAAAAAAAACTCAAGACTTGTGTTGTTTCAACTCATTTTAAATAATCAATTTGAACACACAGCAAAACGTCATTTTTTTGAGCATACACTGCAAAAATGCTGGGTTTCATTCAATTCCTTCATGTTGTCCCAACACAAATTGATTGAGTTAACTTAATTTTTTAATAAATTTAAGTGGATCGAACATGAAATTAAATTGTGGCATAAAAACCGCAAAAGTGATTTTTTGAGTGTATGTTATATTTCATTTGTCCATCTTTCCTATCAGATTCTTGTTTGTTGCATTAAAGGTAGGGAAGAGTTTGTTTACCATCACCATGGTCAGCACTAGGAGTATTTCTGCAGCTGTTGAGACCCTTCCAACAGTTATATCATGACTTGGATGCGTTTGCCCTTGTGAAAATTTGACAGCAAGGCCTTTCCTGCAGTCACTTGCTTTGTGATCTCGAAGTGTCAGGTGCCAAAACTCACATTCTCTCCCTGTGATGGCCCCACACACACACATCTAGATGCCCACAGCAATTCTGCCACAAATTTAAGTTGACTGATACACTGACCTGACTATAAACCTGACAATAACTGGCCATATCAGGGCCTGCTTACGCCAATACCTGGTTTTATTGATCGGATCACAATTGGACGACTAAGCTTGTCCAATTTTGGCAACTTCCAGATGTAGTCTAAGCACATTTGCTTAGATCGGTTTTATTACTAAGATGCTCATATGTTTAAATACATTTTGAACAGCCATGAAAAACCACCTGCTCTGTGGCTACTGATTTCATTCTTAAACATTACAGGACTTATAGACAAACAGGATTCAAACTTTGTCATTTGAAATCTTGAGTTCGGTTTGAATGCAAAGCAATATAAAAAGCATGCAAAAATTGGCTTAAATCAATGAACATTTCTGTTTCCTCATTAAAATTCCCTTACAAAGTCAACCTTGTCATTATTTTTTTTAATAGTTTTTCTTCATTGAAACATATGATTACATTCATTCATTCATGTTCCTTAGTCCCTTATTTATCAGAGGTAGACACAGCATTCACAAACACACTTACCTAATTCACCAATAGTGCATGTCTTTCGACTGTGGGAGAAACCGAAGCACATGGAGGAAACCAACGCCAACACGGGGAGAACATGCAAACTCCACACAGAAATGCCAACTGGCCCAGCCAGGACTCGAACTAGTGACCTTCGTGCTGTGAGGTGACAGTGCTAACCACTGAGCCACCTCATATGATTACATTCACTGGCAATCCATCAGCTTTTGGCCATCAGGTTTCAGTAAATATTTCATCCACTACTCAACATCTATTCAATTGTAATAAATATAATAATAAGAAAGTAAATAAATAAATAAAAATAAGTAAAAATACAAATATAATACAAACCAGAACCAACTTTTTTCTCATTTGGGAAGCTGTTTCAAGGTATTTGTTACAACATTGGGAAAAAGCTTCAAACCCTGCTTTAATGCACACTGATTGCTTCAAAAGCATTTAACTGCTTTCTTATTCAGATAACATTGCAGGGTCTATTCATGACAATCAAAATAAAACCTGGCTTTTAAGGCTGACAGCTAAATAATCTTGGACACCTCTAATAATAATCAAGTGCTCTTTAATTACAACTCAAAAAATCCCTATATGTCACATGCCAGTATTTCATCTACCCCTCCCCTTTATGTTCTCACTTTCTCCTTCACATACACACACTTAAATAGCTATCATATTGCTGTCCTTAAGGGGACGTCCTATAGAAATAATGACTTTAATGCAGTACAAAGATTATATATGAGCTCCTTTCCCCAACATTACCTTTAAAACATGTATACACTTTCAAAATACTTCATTCTGTATGATTTATAGAAAGCATAAGCTGTTTCCACACAGAGAACAGAAATGTCCATACAGGGTCAATACTATACACCAAGAATATACTTGTAGGTACATTAAGTCTCTATATATATATATATATATATATATATATATATATATATATATCAGGGAATACCAGGTGTACACACATAAGCAAAAACATCTCTAGACTGCTGTCCAAGGAGACCAGATTGCATCTGAGCTCCTGGAGTGCAACACTGTGTCCTTCTGCCAAAATCATGTTGTTGTTATTGTTGTTGTTTTAAAAGACAATAATCATTCTGTTTAGCAGAGCCACAATGTAACAAAATGCGAGTAAATATTTGCTAAAAGCGTCCAAAGATGAAATATAAACTGTTGCGCGACCGAATATTCCAAAAATATCATAATACAACAGCACAAATTCTGTCATAATGATGATATTAAACGTCGTAACGTTGATTGCGCTATTGGTTGACAATGAAACCATCATGCAACATCAATGACAAAGGTTCCAACTGACAAAGCGCTATTAACAGTCATGTGAAATAAAGAAACACACACTATACACAAAATCAAAACGCGACATCACCTTTTTCTTCAGGCATCGTCTCACGTAACCACGTATATTCTTGTGAATAGGAGAATGAAGGCGCTGTTTGAATAAATATCCGTCAGTTTTTCAGTGGTGAACTGCAGTCTGGTGCATGTTAAAGCTGAGCTCCTCGATCGCGAGAGCCGGGCGGAGAGAAATGCGCTTCCCAGCGCGCGCGACACGGCGATACTACAGGAATGAGCGCAGGTCATATGATTCCCGCCTCACACTCGAGCCACTGCTGCAATCCATTATAAATAGAAGCTTCTCGATCAAAAACATGACACCCCTTCCCAAATATCCGAGGGCGTTCACCGTGTTTTGTGTGAGGTGCACAGCAGGAACAGAATTAATGCAACAACCTGATACGAACACACGAGATACTGCTTAGATTTAAAGGTCTCAGCAGCAGTGTTCTAACTAGCGAAAATGTAATATACACTTTACTTTTGATATGTAAATACCACAAAATGCATTAATGCTTATGCAATACATAAATTATACATGCATACATAAATTGACAATAAAGCTAATAAAGCTATTATTGTTATTTTAATATCATCAATATTTATTATTACCATTTCTACACATTTTATGCATTTTTTTTTTCAAATTAACGTTATAGTTGAAATCAGAATTATCAAATCCCCTTTGAATTTTTCTTCATCTTTTTTAAATATTTCCCAAATGATGATGTTTAACAAAGCAAGGAAATTTTCACAGTATGTCTGATAATATTTTTTCTTCTGGAGAAAGTCTTATTTGTTTTATTTAGAATAGAATAAAAGCAGTTTTTCATTTAAAAAAAAAAAAACATTTTAAGGTCAGAATTATTAGCCCCTTTAAATTTTTAAATGACAAATTAAATCAGTTATTAGAAATAAGTTATTAAAACTATTTTGTTTAGAAATGTGTTGAAATTGGGGGAAAAAATAAACAGCGGGGCTCATAATTCAGAGGGGCTAATAATTCTGACTTCAACTGTGTAACTGTGTATTTATATATACATACATACATACATATATATATATATATATACATACATACATATATATATATATATATATATATATATATATATATATATATATATATATATATATATATATATATATATATATATAAATTATAAATTATTATTTTAATATTATCAGTATTTAATATTAGCATATAAACACATTTTATGCAAAGTTTTCAATTAAAATGACAAAATTTACAATTAAATATACAATTAACTCACCCTCAAGTGGTTAAAACATAAACCTTTATGAATTTTGTTATTCTTTTGAACACAAACAAAGATAATTTGAAGAATGTTAAAAACTGGTAACCATTGACGCACATAATAGGAAAAACAAGTCAGTGGCTACCGGGTTTCGAGTTATCTCAAAAACATTTATTTTATGTTCAACCGAAAAACTCAAACAGGTTTGTAAAAAAAGGGTTATTACTTCAAGCTAAATGCTGGACAAATAAATAAACAGATATTGTTAGAAAATAATTATTTGTTTTGTAAGATGTTCAAAATGCACATGAAAGAGCTAGGCACACTGTCACAGGGTACACACTTGCATCCTTATATATATTTGAAGAGTTCAGATGCAAAAACCTGTAAGAGCCGTCTGAAATTTCCATGAAAACTGAACATTTTTCTCAGCCTCTTTGTTTATGTTGAAATATTTCATTTTAAAGACCAGGAAGAGGACTTATTCTTTGCCATAAAAGTGATATTACTGAACAAACACACATGGAGCCTGATAATAATGCTCATTTTAGTGGAAAAATTCAGACGGCATTTGAGGGTTTTTACATCTAAACTCTTCATATATAGCTTTAGCCATAATGGCACAGTACCCTGTATTTTGTTAGCTTTATTGCTAGCTTGTTAGCTTTATTATATTCACACACGACCTTGTGACTTATATCGACATTGTGGTTTCCTTATCATTTTGAATCTTTTCTTTGCAAAAGGATTTGTGTTTTGATAGATTGGAACTAACTCTGAGATCTTTATCACGAGTTCTCCAACAGCAAGACCACACTTGAATGTTGCTCTAATAAAAGTTCTGAAATATGAACAGACTCATGGCAAGCATTTACAAACCGCAGAACTTTTCGCACACCTAGTCTGTTTAATTAACGTATTTATGAGTTTGGAGGGGCTCAAATCTTTTCCAGTTCAGAAAACCCCCGACTCTCAGTCCAGCTCCATCTCCACTCACACACACACTTCACTCTTTGATGTCTGATCACAGACTCTGAGTCAATGTCATCTTGCTATCTCTCTCTCTCACACACGTCCTCCATAAGTCCTTAATTATCATCAGGCTTTTGAACGGGCAGCCTGCACCTGTCAGGGGGCTTTGCAATGAAAGCAGAAGTTTTGGGTGGTAACAAATTACTTGTAAACATTTGTGATGGAGGACCTGCTGTGTGAGATAATAAAAACCCCAAAATGGCCCCAAACTTCTTCCGAAAAAAATGAGTTTCACAGTCAACAAAAACAAACTGGATAAATACAAGAGGAAAAAAAGTGCAAATGAAATAAAATATTTAGTTTGCTAAAAACATAGCCTTGTTAGTATACAGGAATTGAATCAAGTATTTAAATCTCAGACCTTTTCTGATTATGCATTTTATGAATGGATCATTTATAAGGACTATTAATAACTGTAATTCTCCAAAAATGTAAAAGAGTTGGTTGTTTTGTTGGTTGAATACAATAAATCATAGTATATCTGTTGTGTTTATGATGGAGCGGTGGTGGAGCGTTTTTCTCAGATGTCTGCATGGTTACAAGGCACGCTCCCTGTGTAAGCAAAGGGTCACGTTGGTTATATTGAAGGAAGCTATAGCTGATTTTCCCTCATTGTATAATATTGTGCCAGCTTTAGCCATGGCCTGACAGCAAAATTCCTTGATTATGATGCTGGAATTAGAGTACAGTTACTAGACTTATCGGCCTATAAAACAGCAACTTTTTATTTTCCGTTGGTCTTTGTACATGGTGTAGCTACAAAGGAGTCAAGCTTTAAATAGGAACATTATTGAAACTCTTAATAATTTTTCTTCTTAGTAATTCTTGAGACGCTAATGGTCTAATCTGATTCAGTGATCTATGCTAAGCTACGCTAAAAGTGCTTTCGTTAGACTTGGAGGTCAGAGGTGGGTTGTTTCTTTAACAGATTGAATTGAATAAAGATTGATTTTTGGCAAAGTAACTATGACTGTTCTGTGAGGAGCATTGACAGAATTTAGTTTTTCTTGTGATTCAATTGAATCAAATCAAATCAAAAATCATTTGTTGTTTGATTAACGGTAAATGAGTTTCATTTTAAACACTCTAAGCACAGCTCTATAATGACAAGCATTTAATTGTTTTCCTAATTGTTTATGCTCATTTAACAAAAGCTGCTTCCAAAAATCACCTACTACTCAGTAGGTACTGCATTTGAATTCAAAAAGTACGTTCTGTACAATATGAATGTGAGTTGTATGCATGGAACTCAGACGCACTGCATCCACCATCCATTTTGTTGTCGAACCATCCATTACGAAGTTTTACAACAAACAAGCATATGTTTTATATATTTATAAGCGCGTTCGAGTTTTACTGTCATGCTTTAAAAAAACACTAAAATAAAAACTGCTATTAATAATAATAATAAATTTCACGATCTATAATCCATAATAATAACTCCTGTACAGCAGTCCCACAACATTCTGACACTCGATGACACTCAAATACCCTGTCAGTAATGTCTAGTGTCTGAGATTGACCTTTTAACAGTGTCTGCTATAATGTTAATGTTGTTTTTGGTGTGTTTAAATAGTTGAATATGGCCACTGTGTAAATGCACAGTATAGTTACGAACTTATTGCCACATCAGATTGTTATGATAACATGATATATGCCTTCAGTGATTTTCTGCAGATAAATACCAAAAAATAGCACAACTTGAATAACTACAGCAGTCGCGACCATCGATCTCATATGAAGCAAGAGCTCGCGATGACATATGATGACGTGTGCAGGTGCTGTAGTGCTGTCCCAATTCTTAGGGCTAAATTTTGAAGCCCCTCTGCTTGGCCCTTAAAACCGAGGGGTAGGGGTACAAAAATAGAATTGGGATTGGGCCTTAATGTGGACTTTGGTCATTTAATGAGGAAGAAACAACCATTTTAGAAAAGCTAATCACTAAGAACTTTCCATATACACTACCTGACCAAGGCGACGCAGTGGCACAGTAGGTAGTTTCCTCACAGCAAGAAGGTCGCTGGTTCGAGCCTTGGCTGGGTCAGTTGGCGTTTCTATATGGAGTTTGCATGTTCTCTCTGCGTTTGCGTGAGTTTCCTCCGGGTGCTCCGGTTTCCCCCACAGTCCAAAGACATGTGGTACAGGTGAATTGTGTAGTCTAAATTGTCCGTAGTGTATGAGTGTGAATGAGTGTGTATGGATGTTTCCCAGAGATGGGTTGCAGCTGGAAGGGCATCCGCTGCGTAAAACATGTGCTGCATAAGTTGGCGGTTCATTCTGCAGGCGACCCCGGATTAATAAAGGGACTAAGCCGAAATGAAAATGAATGAATGACTACCTGACAAAAGTCTTGTCGCCTATCCAAGTTTTGGGAACAACAAAAAATAACTGTCTTTCTAGTTGCGCATTTGGTATCAGTAGTGGATTATATGAAAGGTAAAGGCCTCTAGATTATTATTATTATTATTTGATTTTACCAAATAAAATATGATAATGTCTTGATTTTTAATTATTTAATTAGGACAGTAAAATCTGACTTTGCTTAGACAAACGTCTTGTCACTTAACAGAAATAATGTATAGAGAGTATAGAATACAAAGTCCTGGAGCAGTGGAAAAACTATTAATATTGTGTATGACTCCCATGAGCTTGAACGACTGCATCCATACATCTCTGCAACGACTCAAATAACTTATTAATAAAGTCATCTGGAATGGCAAAGAAAGTGTTCTGCAGGACTCCCAGAGTTCATCAAGATCCTTTGGATTCATCTTTAATGCCTCCTCCTCCATCTTACCACAGACATGCTCAATAATGTTCATGTCTGGTGGCTGGGCTGGCCAATCCTGGAGCACCTTGACCTTCTTTAACTTCTTTAATTAACCCTCTCCTGTGGTTTGTAATGTAATGGGCAGCAAAAATGTCTTGATACCTCAGGCTGTTGATGTTGCCATCCACTCTGCAGATCTCTCGCACACCCCATACTGAATGTAAACCCAAACCATGATTTTTCCTTCACCAAACATGACTGATATCTGTGAGAATCTTGGGTCCATGCAGATTCCAATAGGCCTTCTGCAGTATTTGTGATGATTGCGATGCAGTTTAACAGATAATTCATCAGAAAAATCTTCCTTCTACCACTTTTCCAAATGATCAACTAGAGAACAAGACTTTTGTCAGATAGTGTACATTAAACGTTGATTAGCTTTGTGTTTGAAGTGTAGAAAGTCTTCTCTGAGATGATTGTGTATATGAGAAGAACACTGATATTTACTGTTATATTTATATTGAATGTGCAGTAAATGATCTTTAGTGAGTCATAACATCAACTGTGAAAGTGAAATCATACCAAGACAGTGCTCAGTTAATTACAAAACTACTGTAAGAAGTGTTGTAATGAATTACTGCTTTTCAGGAGGTCACAAGTAAAGTAGCAATAATGAAAGGAGTAAAGAGAAATACAATTTCGATACCGTTTTCCCACATCAGTACAATAACCACTAGACCTGCAAGGTGTAAGATGTCATTCTCCTCTTTATGGATATTTACTTTAACAAAGCTGAAGATCAGTGCAAAAAGAAAAGCCAAACAAGTAATTAATTACGGGGTAATTTTTTTGACTGTGTCTAATTTGCTGCTGTAAGCGTTTGGCTTCAGTTTCTTTTACCACCATTAAAAATGGGTGTTTAGACGCTGCTGAAAATCTGTGCTTGCAATCCGTGGAAAAAAAAATAATCAAAGAAGCTTTGTTATAAAGTGAGAGATGGGGAAAAGAAGAGAAAAAAGCAGCGTTGGAGAGCGAGCCAAATTCAGTCTTTAAAGAAAACACATTACATAATTCCCTTTGTATGATCTGCACAGACAGAGAACATGTGCCTGACTAATCTAACTGCTCGTTCTCTCCCTCCATCAAGATGATTAATTTGTAAAGTTTTCTTTAGTGTATGTACGGACATGTTTCAGAACTTGTTAGTATTATAAAATAGTTTCAGGCTATTCATCATCTGGACATAAGGATCAATAGAAACAGTAGATGATAATCAGAGGTGGATGAGCTGGCAACCCTTAAAACTAAAATGAATGTATGTGTGTGTGTGTGTGTGTGTGTGCGTGTGTGTGTGTGTGTGTGTGTGTGTGTGTGTGTGTGTGTGTGTGTGATGAATAGAGTAATGCACATACGTAAAGGCAAAATTATTAGCCCTCCTGTAAAAGTGTAATTCTTTTTCAAATGTTTCCCAAATGCTGTTTAATGGAGAGAATATATTTTTAGATATTTTTACATAATACATTTAATACTGAATTTCTAAAAACAAATTTATATACTTCCATGCTGTATAGTATGCTAAAAACGGTATGCAAGCCAAATAGTATGTCTTAATTCATAGAACCTGAAAAACAGTATGTGAAAAGTACCCAGATGATCTTATACTTCCGGCACGATTCTGAAGTGTGCATCCGTTGCACGCTACGCTATCCCATGATGAACCGCGAGAAAATTCATGAATGGAAGTGAAGCGACGCAACTGACGTGGGTAGGTCACGTGATCATAACAAAATGGCACATGTAGTACGTCCAAGTTCCATTTATATTACAAAAGCTTTAAGGCAAGTCATTTCACTTGGCGGCCATCTTTGAAACGCCTCTCGGGCAGAATGCTCAGGCATTCTGTTTGAATGCGGAAACATCAAATTCTTCAAAACTGTTTGCCAAGCTTACTATTAAATTTCATATAAAAATTAAACAACAGCTGTCTTGGTTTCATTTCTTAACGTTTGAATCACACAAAATCTGCAGAAACTCATGTCTGGTCTGAGCCCCTCCCCCAGAGAATGCTCAGTCTATAATGATCGCTGATTGGCTCCTGCACTAGAAGGCGGGGCTTCATTCATTATATGACAGTTACACTTTTCCCCATTCAAATCTACACAAGTGACATGTCTTGCATATTCTATAGTCTTTGATATTACTCACATTCATACTGTATAGAATACTTTTCTACCGGCCGAGTAGAACATTTAAATAAAAATGCAGCCAAAATTTACTGGTTATTATTCATTCATTCATTCATTGTCTTTTCAGCTTCGTCCCTTTATTAATCTGGGGTCGCCACAGCGGAATGAACCGCCAACTTATCCAGCACATTTTTACGCAGCGGATGCCCTTTCAGCCACAACCCATCTCTGGGAAACATCCATACACTCTTATTCACACTCATACACTACGGACAATTTAGCTTACTCAATTCACCTGTACCACGTGTTTGGACTGTGAGGGAAACCGGAGCACCTGGAGGAAACCCACACGAACGCAGGGAGAACATGCAAACTCCACACAGAAACGCCAACTGACCCAGCGACCTTCTAGCTGGAACCAGTGACCTTCTAGCTATGAGGCGACAGCACTACCTACTGCGCCACTGCATCGTCAAGTTATTATAATTCAGCTTAAAGTGGAATTTAACTGCATTAATTTGGTTAAATGGGAAAGTTAGTTTAATTAGGGAAGCCATTGGACAACAGTGGATTGCTCTGTAGTCAATCAAAATAATTAATTTCTTAAGGGAGTTAATCATTTTGACATTTAAAATATTTTAAACCACTTTTATTCCAGCCAAAGTAAAATAAATATATGAAATTAAAAATATCTAACATAAATAATAGGAAATACAGTGCAATACAGTCCTTGCTTTGTTAAACATCACTTTAAAATATTTTTGTAAAGAATATAATTTCACAGGACGGCTAACAATTTTTCCTTCAACCATGAGTGAACTTTAATAGATATATTTTATTTTTTAAAAATATGAATATTTTTAGAATATACATGCTCAGCATATATGAGTACACCCTTCAAAAATCTCTCATTCAGATGAAAAAATTCTATCTGAAGCGTTACAATATTATATTTGTGCATATACATTAGTTTAGACAGTACTGACGCCAATTCTGGAGCTAATCTGACAAAATAACTTATGATAACGTTCCAAAATGAGTACAACCAAATTTCTATGTTAGGTAAAAATATTAAATAAAAAATGTAAAAAGAGCAAAAATCAAGAGAAACTAAAAAATATACAATTTTGTAGAAATTTTGCAGGTTGTATTTTTTTCCAATATTTTACATGTATTTAAATGTATTATCTTTCCATTTCAAAAGGTGTTCTGTGACTAAAATATTATGTGAATAAATATATCTGTTTAATAAATCTGTTTTGTTCAAATACACCAAAATATATGAACCTTATTCACTGAGAAGTGGATAAATATATTCATTTTTAAAACAGGGTGTACTCATTCATGCTGAGCACTGTAAGAGCTTCAGAAAAGTTTTTCAAGTTGCTCCCCAAATAAATAGATAACTCTTACAGTCCAGGTTTAACTTAAATAATAACTTTAACTTAGATAATTACTCAAATAAAATTAAATATCCTAATTAATATCTATATTTCAGTACCATATATTATAATATAAACTGGTAACATGCAGATTACCAAATTGCATTAATTAAATAATTAATTAATTAATTCCTTTTAATTAATTGATATATATTTTTTTTCTGAATTTACTGGAATAAAACTAGAAAATAAAGACTTCAGCATAAATTACTTTATTCGGATAGATTCCTTAAACTTTACTTTTTACTTTAAATGTGAAGTGCTTTGAAACGTGCATTTTTATTCAAAATTTAACATAAGAGCTCCTCCCCTTAAAAAACAGCCAATAGCGTTTAGTTTTTCTCACAGATCTGCCAGTGAGAGTGTTTGAGCATCAAATGAAAAGCAAATTAGAAAAAGAGGGAGGGGCATGTCATAGACTAGAGAGCATTTGATTGGTCATGATTTGATGAGAAACTGAAATATGAGGTCATGAGAAAAAAACGTTAATCCATTTAGTCTGAAGTGACAAACTGCAAGCTTTGGGTGTTTATATCAAGTTCATATCTTATAAATGCAAATTTTGTCACTGTTTTGGAGCACACTGGCCTATATAGTCATCCTCAAAACTAACATACTGATTGTTACATCTAAAAAACGTTACTTTAATTTCAGGGGACCTAGGAACATCAGGCATTAGAATCTGGCATTACATTTCAGTGTTGTCTGTATTGTCTGTATCTACAATTAAAGAGACAGTACACTAAAACTTAAATTTCTGCCATCATTTACTCATCCTCCATTTCTTCCCAACATATTTGATTTTCTTTGCACACAAAGCTAGATATACTCAAGAATGTTGGAGGAAAAAAATTACCTACAGTATTACTTGTTCCTACTGTGTCAATGGCTGCTTTTTTTGACATTCTTCAGAATATCTGGTTTGTGTTCAACAGAAGAAAGAAATGTATAAAAGTTTAGAACCACTTGAGTGAGTAAACGGTGAGGATGTTGAAAACGACTATGAGAACATTGACAGAACTATCCCTTTAAGAACTGTGAGATGTGTGCAGCTGAAAGTCCTGACCCACATTATGGTCATTTGTATGCGTCTATCAATGGTGTGACAAAAAAGCTATTCATTTCAATTTGTTCTTGGGGAGCCTTACATTCTCTCACTCTCAGAAAACACTATACAGAAAGCTGACGAAGCAAGGTCTGCCTTGAATCTCATTAGTGCCCAAACACACAACGCACATTCACACCTACACAAATAAGGTACGCATGCTGTCACTGGGGCAGTACCTTTTCAAAAGGTACAAATTTGTACTTAAAGGGTCCTTATTGGTACCTCAAAAGCATATATTTGTACCAAAAAAATTAAGGAAACACTTTTGTACTTTTTAGGTACCAATATGTACCCTTAAGGTATTAATATGGACCTTTTAGGTACAAATTTGTATCTTTTGAAAAGGTTCCACCCCAGTGACAGCTTGTGTACCTTTATTTCTGAGAGTGTACACAAACTAAAAAGAGAACTCAGATTCCCTCTCTGCACTATGATCTCCATTTGAAAGTCACTTCAAACTTTATTTTATAACCTCTTTGCCTGAGCTAATGGAGGGAGTAATAGAGGCCACAGAAGGAGAGCGATAACAGAGAAAAACGGATGAGGAACGGACTCTACTCGCTCCAACTAAGACACTCTTAAGATTCAAGTTATGAATAATTTACTGAGGTGCTTCACTCTCTCCTCGAAACCTGAGACTCCTCTGAAGCACAGAAGTGACACTCAGGTGTCAAATCTCAGCAGCACATGCAGACATGGCTGAGAAGATTCATGGAACTCATAGAATACAACTGTAATCCAGCCATTCAGTTTATATATAAAAGATTTTTTTAGTTTATAATTTAACCCAGGGGTCACATGGTTCCTACAGTTCTATCCCAGACATTGAAATCGGGGAATTTATATTTATATTTTATATTTTTTTGTCCACATCATGTGATACCAGGGATTTTTGTTTGTTGCTTTAAATCAGGATTCGGGAACCTTTTCTTCAGCAAAGAGCCATTTCTGATTTGTTTTATCAAATGTATATTTTAAAGAGCCATTGGGGATGTGTATATAACAAAACCTTTGTTTATATTCATGCACAACTCAAAAATAAACAAATATAACGCATCATAATGTATGGACAAAGGACAATTTATAGATTTATTTTTCTTTTTGTCATCACCACTCATGAATGTTTGAATTTACATGCGCGAGGTTACCATAGAAATGTAAGTTGCCTGCCCTTTATTGGTGTCACGATTCAAGTTAAACCACAGCATCACATATGCGCATTGGTTAAAGAGTAATTTTATTGTAAACTGAGTTCTTATTCATTTTGCTGTAGAAAATACAATAAAAAGGGAATTGTAATTATATTTTCAATAGGAAACTGATTTCTAGTGACAGTTATAATTTTTACCTTTAAAATATTATTGAACAGAGACAGCTGGAGAGTCACGTATTTTTGGTCAAAGAGCCACATGTGGCTGCCGAGCCATAGGTTCCCTACCCCTGCTTTAAATATTAGTTTTCATTAATCAAAATGTTATTTTTCTGTACCTGTTAACTAAGGCTAACTTGTCAGAACAATGTACATTTGAGGAGCTTTGGCTTCAAAATGACCACTTCCAAGACTGGGTGTTAAAAACAAGTAAAAAACTAAAGGTAAATTTGTAAAACTTCTATTTGAGCTATCAGATATGGAAACGGGAGAACGTGCAGCCACACAAAGAACAAGAACCTTTGATTTTCTTAAAAAAGTCTGAGGTAAATAATCTACTGTTAAACTCATTAAAGTCAACAAAAAATATATGCAAAGAGTGGCCTGCTTTCTGTTCATTAAAGATCATGGTAACTTAGCTTTTTAGTGAGTGAAAGTCAGGGAATTTGATATCTGGCTTAGATTGGGAATATTAATACAGTGTATTTTCAAGAAAATAACCTTTGATTAATTCTATACGCTTTTTTCTTCAGCGAATTGCTTGTCGCTTTATCTCGCTTGAGTCTTTTTGACTTTAGAAGCTTGAGAGAGTGCAGACTCTTCACTTATTTCATTCACTGACTCTATATCACAATGTCATGGTCAAGAGAGTGTTCGCACTTGTTATTTAGTCCAGTATTGTCTAAAGATACCTGCATTTTTATCCGTTGAGAAAATGCGAAGAGCTTATAAAATGTGCAAAAGATTGAAAATAGCACAAGGAATTCATGCTACATTCATGCTAAATCAAAAGAACCTCTCAAAAAAAGCAATCACACACTAGTGTTTGTTGTAATCAAAGCCAGACATGCTGCTTGGTTTCGTCACTTGATAATAATTTAGGCTGCATAATCAGTAATCCGTAATTGCTCAGAGAGAAAAAAAAGTTTTTTTAATCATGTTTTTGGATCTTGGTTGATATTCATGGTTTCAGTCACATAACTAGTGAAATAAGCAAGCTTACATTCAAAGTTAAAACTTGTTTTTCATTTCATAAAGTCTTTACTCACAATTCACTCTAAAACCGAGTTTCTTTCTTCGGGTAAAGTCAAAAGAAGATATTTTGAAAAATACTAGTTGACTTCTCTAGTAATTTTTTTTCCCCCACTATCGAAGTCGATGGGTCCCAGTAATCAGCATTCTTCAAAATATCTAATAATAATATACAGAAGAATGAGGGAGAGCAAATAATGAGTCAGTTTATTTTTGGGTGAATTAACTCTTTTAACAGTGTTCAACATTGTTGCGAAACTTACAGGTTCCTTTTCAGTACAGCGAAACCAGTATGCCTGCTCATCCCATGTGTGTGAATTATAAAATCCAGTCTGCTGTAAATCTGAAAAAAATGTCAAGCATTACATCAACCAGTGCTCGCGGTTCAGCGATTTTATCCTCCTGATTGGTCAGCTTCAGATAGATTGACAGCTCGTTCAATCCTACAGCTTGAAAACTTTTTTGGCAAGTTTTAAAATGATTGGGAGCTCTAAAGCCACTCATCACAGCTCGTAATTTCCTCTCACATGGTATGACCTTGTGAGTCTCAATGATTTCCACACAATTTCTTCCGATGAGAAAAAATCGTAAGATTTCATATGACAGTAAAAACAAAAAAACACATTGTATATGCTTGCCTTTACAGCAGAACTTGTTCAACCAATGGCTGGTTGAAGGCAATGGCGTATGTGGAGTATTAACCTGTTTGCACATCTGATGGAGGCAAGGAAGATATCGAGGCAACTGAAACCTCTATGCAAATAATCAGAATTTAAGCTAAAGATTTGTTTGAACTAATATTATTTTATATTTATTATTATTTTATATTATTTTAAACTACAGTGCTGCTGATTGGTTGATTCAGATTGGCTTATGTACATTCATAGGTGTGAAATTCTTTTCAACATACAGCTATTGTAATTATAAGTAGGTTTTGACAACATCACCATTACATATCCTGAATGATTTTAGTTATTTTACAGCCTACAACAATTAAGAATCAAAACAAAATAAAAAGCTTTGAATGGCGTGCAAAAAACTGGTACCACACAATGCGGCTGTTTGAGAACAAAAACCTGATAAATGTCTTGAAATACTGTGGTGTGTGGTGCGATAACGGTTATACAAGTGGAATATTTGACTCCAGACTGTTGAATTATTAGAAAATAAAGCACAACTGAGACATTATTTACACAATTAGAAAAGCAGTACTGTAGTTTGGGTTCCGTTTTTTTTTTTTATCTCTTTGGGAAAAAAAACTTCTCCTAAATGGCAATTACACTGGTTTTACAAAGCTTTTTGAATTGTTTACAACAGTTTTCCCAAGAACTAATTTTGACCAAAAAGTCTGACCCCAGGAACTTGTGCTTTTCTATTCTGTCTGCTGATTTACAGCCTCTGAACTGAGAGCACTGACCGCCAGTAAATCCAGACCTGATCAGTTTAACACAAAGACGTGACATTCTGGACGTGTCTTCATAACCTCAGCACCCTTCTGATTGCCATAGCTGGACGAGAGGGCTGATGGTTGAGAATAATCACACACTACTGTAACATTCTCTTCCAAGCTAAAGATACATAAACAACTTACTGATTCTTAGGGGAGAAACACTTACAAAAATGTCCCATCAGGAAAATGAAAAAAAGGCTCTAAATCAACTATGACTGTCACAATTGGCACATTTACATGCAGCCAAATAACTTATATTATGAATAAATTCAATTGAATTCATGTAAATTCATGTAAACAACTTCATTGATCCAATTGAGCTTGAAGTGCTAGTTTATTCCCTTTCCAAACAGCACAAAAATGACCATGTAAATGCTTTAATCTGACTACTTTCTTAATAGTATTCAGAACACGTTCATGTTTTCAAATGTAAACATGGCACCAGGCTGAAGAACTGATCGACGGAAAAAGCAAAAGTCCACAAAAAACAATGCTGATTTATAAATGTGTAACAATAACGATGGGCTCTGTTGGCATCACATCCATGGTGTCTCCGCAGAGTATGTGTGCAAAAAAGTTATTAGATTAGACTCAACTTTATTGTCAATATACATGTACAAGTCAATGAAATAGTTCTAACCAGGAGTAAAATAGCGGCAAGTGTAGGATATAGGTACAAAAAACTATGGGTAATATTTACAGATGGATGTACTATGTACATTGGGACAAAAGTAACAAAGTGATTTTCTCGAAGCCCTGACAACATTTGCTTTCCAGGCTATAAGTGCACATTCAGCGTGCAACCCCTAATGGAGCTGAAAAATATCAGCTGACTTCAAGACAGTGTCCTGCGGTTGGGTCTGAATTTCAGTTTTTAAGTGCAAAAAGTTATTATAGCGGATCTTTTTTCCTCATTACAAGGTGTGTTTCTCTTTTCATGTGTCACAGTAATGATCGATTTACATTTTATTCAGTGCAATAGCACATCCTTAAGTTTAAAATGTCTGAGTTTTTCAGTTTAAAAGTAAATCAGGTTTAAATGGCAAGAGTTTCTGTGGGGACGATAGTAACACGGTTATTTACGTCACACTGATAATAGCCATACCTTATTTTTCACTTCCACATTAGAGCTTTTGGTGTTTTGATTAATATGTTTTCTGAAATTAATGCATATATTGCCAATAATAATAAAATTATAAAAAAAAAAAGAAGAACATTTTCACATTTTGCATTGTTGGATTGCTTTTGAAACATTTGATGGAGCTAAAATTTAAAATGGAAAATGCAGTTTAATAATTTTTGCTATGTGTTATAAAAAATATAAGTTAATATTAACAAAGTTATAGTCAGATATATTTAAAATAAACAAGATTAACCCAGTAAATCTATTGTTGTGTTACTTTTGACACACCCGTGTGTCACTTTCGTCCCTGCCTATGGGGTCAAAAGTAACAATGTGCAACTTTTGTTAAAAGTTATATTGGAGTTGTTCTACATTGATACAAAATACATTGATACATTTTGATACATCTACATTGATACATTTTGATAGACCGCCCCTTTGAGTTAATAACCAGAGCAAAAATATATTTATGAAACAATAAATATATTAAGTTTTTATGAAAAATGTTACTTTCATCCCCGATATCCCGTACATGTTTAGAGATCTGTAAACAGAACTGAAATCGGATACGATTCATTCAGATTTATGAAATTTGGTGCATGCAAACCCAGCCACTGATAGAGAAATGTAAAAAATGAATTAAAATTCTTGACTGCTGCACTACATTCACATCTGCTTTAGTCACATTAAATATATTTCTTGCTCAAAGACTTTCGTTAATCACAGCATTGAGATTTTAAATTATGCAACTGTGTAAATACACGCATGACAACAAGCCATGTCAAATGCAGTTTCGGTTTTCATTTGCGAATTCAGGCACAAAAATCGTCCTTTAAAGGAATTGTAAAGTCGATTCATCATGCTCATCCAACACGCATATTATCTGGGATATTGCTTTTCATCAGAATTTTTAAAAAAAATCCTATATAGCACAAAATAAGATTGCTGAACCAAAGGAGCTACAAAAAGGCATTAAAGAACGTGTATTTTTAAGATCTGATGCCTCCGGCTTGGCTTCTGGGATGAGATGCCTGCTTGATAAGATAAAACACCAGTCTGAAGATATATTTAGAGACATTCAAAGTGTGCAAAATAAAGGAAACCGTATGTGAATGCTTGTGACTTGTTTCAGTGCATGAAGAACATGCTAGCAACAAAATCTGATGAAACCAGATGAACTCCCATCTGGAGTGTCATGCAATTGCAAACTGTTTATGAACACTGACTCAGGACCTGTTTTGACCTAGTAATACAAGTTGAATCAGTTCACTTGAAGACGAGGGTGACACATTTACATTCCCACCTGGTGTTTTAATCCATCTCTTATGTCCACTTTCCTGACGTCCTTGAGGAAAGGTCTTTGGGTGGGTGGGTGTATGTTTGGACTTTTTCTGATTAACATTATTGAAGTAATCTTGCATAAATTACATATGAAATGAAAGGAGAAAATGAAAATCAATACAGAAAGCAGCAGTTTAAAGGGTTAGTTCACCCAAAATTCTGTTAATTATTAATCACCCCCATGTTGTTCCAAACTCTTGAGATTTTCATTCATCTTCAGAACACAAATTAAGATATTTTAGATCTATTTTACAGGTTTTTTGATACACAAAAGTGTTCTTGGAGCTTTGTATGATTACAGTTGAATCACTGAAGTCACATGGAATGTTTTGACAATGTTTCTGGTTCCTTTTCTAGACTTTGAAAAACTACTCATGACCATTACTGTCTCCAGAGGATGTGAGAGCTCTAATATTGTATCTAAAACGTCTTAATTTCTGTTCTGAAGACGAACAAATGTTTCAAGGTAATGGAATGACATGAGAGATTGGGTGGGTAATTAATAACAGAATTTTCATTTTTGGGTGAACTAACCCTTTTTAAGCTTCTCCTCTGATAGCCACAAGAAGCAAGCTGAAAGGCGTGCGTTTGTGGTCGTTTAAATCGACTTAAAACATCCCATGTTTAAGAATTAGGTCAGTATAGATGGAGAGTAGGTGGTCTTTTGTGACTGTCTAAACTCATTCAACCATAGGAGTGTTTACACCACAAAAGCAAGCCATTTGTATGTGCTTTCTATTATCTTTGGATGCAAGTGTGACATAGGTTCCACTCTTTATGGATTACTGAGTCTGGTTTCTCTCAAGGTTTTTTAATTCTTCACTTCCGCCATTAGTGAAGTTTTTTCCCTCTCCGCTGTCACTGCTGGCATGGTTCAGGATCTGTAGAGCTGCGCATCGTTGGATTTGCTCTTCAGTGTTTGGACTGTCAGTAGTGATTATTAACCACACTGAACTGAGCTAAACTGAACTGAACTTAAACACTACAAACTGAACTACACTGTTCCAATTTACTATGACCTTTTATGTGAAGCTGCTTTGACACAATCTACATTGTAAAAGCGCTATACAAATAAAGGTGAATTGAATTGAATTGAATTACTCAACTAGCTGGGTTTGATTATTGATGATTTAACAAGATCCAGGATACTCGTATAGGAGTTGTCATCACAGCAACAGCTCTCTAAACTCAAACCTGCTCTAGAGCAAGCAAAGTATGTACCAACTGCAGATTTTTTTCTTCCAGTACTATATTAAATAAGTGAAAAACTATTTGTAAAAATAAATTATATAAATTAAGATTAATTTAAAACTGATGTAATCTAAAGAATCAGGGTTCAATCTAAAATTTCATGGAGGTGGTAAGCTCTCAAAGGGTTCAAAAAGAAGATTTTACGAACAAATATGTATACTTTACTAATATATCCTAATATTTTACAAATACTACCAGGGCCGTGCACAGGGGGGTGGCCCGGTGGTTAGAGCCGCTGCCCCTCTGCCCTTATTGGCTGAAGTGCCTCTCTCAGCCTGTACCCCCTCCCTCCACCTCCAACACGTCCGTGCCCCGCCCCTCCATTGATTCCGGTAATCCCATCTCCACATGATTATCATGTTAGCATGATTTTCGCGACTGTGATCATCCTTTGCATATAGCGGCAGTTCAGGCTTGGTCCGGCCCTGTGAGCACCAGCCCATTTCAGAGTCTGTGCACAGCGCTGAATACTACTATAATATATTTATATATATATTTTAAGATACCAATATTGATCTTTTCGATACAAACTCATTGTTATTATATTTTCTTGCTGTCAGCCAATCAGTACATTGCTGAGTAAGACCAATAGATCCAGTCTGATCTCACGAGGAAACTCAACTATTTTATGTTTAGTCAGTTTAGTGGCTAATTCGTACAAATTCCTGTCCAGTCGTACAAAAATATATGATTTTAAAAAGGAGGCGCCCCAGGCCCCCAAACCCAACTGTCATTGGCGGATAAGCAAATCATACTATATTGTGTGAATGAAATCGTACGAATTCATATGAATTAGCCACTGAATCAAAACAATATGAATTGCCATGAGATATCGTTGATAGATCTGTCCTTCACAACAAACACAAGCACATGTGGAAATCTCAAATCAATCATCCAGATATTTCAATCCAATTTGGAAACTTGTTTGAAGAACCAAATCAGCCAGAGGTCTGTTATCACAATTTAAATATCAGGCATCTGTTAAATCATCTTAAACTTTATACAAAGAATGGACCCCAAAAATGAACAAGATCAAAACATTTCAGAATTTACTTACACCATTTAGCATCATTCACTTATGACTGATTAACAAAAGCACATCTTTATACCAGTAAACAAGCCGTCAGCAGTACTTTCTTTAGAAAAGTTTGAATAAACAATGTCCAAAGCAAACTACAGTTTACTACAGTTGTCCATTTGCAGAGGCTGTGGTGCAATCATAAAAACATGTGACAACAAAAGTAACCTCATCTGCTATTTGGAGCATTTAAAAAAGATAAAAGCAGATACACACACACAGAATGGTCACAAGCATGGGGGCAGGTTTCTCTGGCTATCATACCTTTAGGGTATGAGGGGTAAACAGAGGCCTGTTTTGCATGAAAGTGCAAATAACTGGTATTAACAAATACAGCACTTGCCTTTTGAATAAAAAGTCAGCTGAATGCAAATATCAAGTCATCATACGCAACAAACCCAGCCTGATCTCACCAGGAATCATAACTATTTAACATATTGCCAGAAAAGTTGTCAATTTGTATGAACACATATGATTTTAAAAACATGACGTGTCCCCAAACCCCACCCCATCATTGGAGGACGATCAAATCATACTAGAATGTATGAATGACAGCATGCAAATTCATAACAGTTAGCCACTAAATACAAATTGCTGAGAGATTGCATTGAACAAAACCACTCTCCAATAATTACCCTATAAATACAGGCAAGTTGGGTCACAAGAGATATTAGTTTTCATCATAATACAACAGACCATAACGCACACAACAGAAGTACAGTAAAACCATACTGACATTAATAACACCACTGGACAATAAGTTATGTCCATAAAACATCTGGCATAATATGAAGTGAGCAGATGGTAAATTACCAATGTATGATGGGAGGTTGCACATGCGCATTAAATACACTCTTGAAACGTCCCTGCAAACACACCTGCTGATGAGATGACATTCTCCCAGCATGCATCCAGCCAAGCCTCAATTAACAAAACCAGCAGGGTTCACTCAGAAGGCAGGAGTGTCCATTTCAAACCCTCTTTTTCATACATGATATCCAATTTGTGCCTCCTTTCTGATTTCTGCAGGTCAAAATGACACTTTAAATAGCCTGAAAACTGCTTCCGAGTCACATGAAAAATGAGCCGCCTTATTATATCCCAACCGTAGCTGGTGTTTGATAGAGAAGCTGGAGGCCATTTCTCTTACAGTCAGCACCAACAAAACCAGGACAAGGAAAATGTCACAAGCCCACTCTAGATTTCAGGGATAATTACTAGAGCCTCTTTCTCAGGGACTTACTGGAGCAAGAGTGAGATCACCTAACGCTTATTTCACTATTTGCTTCCAACATCTGTAAAACATTTACATCTAGTCTGCTCAATTGAGACAAAATAAGTATCTACTAAAAAGGAACAAATGTCTTAACGTGCACACTCAAAAAGTCCATTTACAAGAGCAAAAAGGATAAACGTATATTACAAAAAACATTCAAGTTAAGCCACAAGTGCAGTAGTCAACATTTGAAGTGGATCAAAAAGTTTTTTAAAACGGTCCTAAGAAAAATTTTAGGACAACTTTGATTAAATGTATTGATCCACTGCAGACGTTGACTACACTAACATAAGCACAAAGGAACAATACAGTTATGATTTGTGCAGGGCTTTAATTATAAAAATATGGAGCCAATCAGAATCTGTCCATCTTTAAAAGAGCTTGAGTATTTTAAAAGTGGTAAACAATACTGTAGTTTGGGGTTTGTTGATATGCATGTTTATATTAAGCAATCGGCAGCAAATTAAACTTGATTATCAACTTTTTAATAAAGTACAAAAGATACACATTTAAACATATGCATTATTTTGGAGCAAATTCATCTATCACTTGCTATACAGACTTGTCATCTTGAACCACATACACTACTTGACAAATTTTTTTTGCCTATCCAAGTTTTGGGAGCAACAAAAAATAACTTGACTTCTAGTTGATCGTTTCATATCAGAAGTGGCTTATATGAAAGGCAAAGGCCTCTAGATTACACTTACTTTACCTAAATAAAATATGATCCTGCCTTGATTTTTAATTATTTAATTAGGACAGTAAAGTCTGACTTTGCTTAGAAAAAAGTCTTTGTCATTTAAAAGAAATAATGTATAGACAGTATAGTCATGGTGCAGTGGAAAAATAATTAATATTGTGTATGACTCCCATGAGAGTGGACGACTCCATCCATACATCTCTGCAAAGACTCAAATAACTTATTAATAAAGTCATCTGGAATGACAAAGAAAGCATTCTTGCAGGACTCATCATTTTCAATGCCGCCTCCATCTTACCCTAGACATGCTCAATAATATTCATGTCTGGTGAATTGGCTGGCCAATCCTGGAGCACCTTGACCTTCTTTGCTTTTAGAAACTTGGATGTGTAGGCTGAAGTATGAGAAGGAGTGAAATCCTGCTGAAGAATTTGCCCTCTCCTGTGGTTTGTAATGTAATGGGCAGCACAAATGTCTTGATACCTCAGGCTGTTGATGTTGCCATCTTGGGTCCATGGTTCCAATAGGTCTTATGCAGTATTGGTGATGATTGGGATGCAGATCAACAGATGATTCATTGTTAAAATCTACCTTCTACCACTTTTCTAAATGATTAACTACAAGTCAAGTTATTATTTGTTGCTCTTACAACTGGGATCAACGACAAGACTTTTAAGGCAGTGTATAAGATATGAAGAACATTATGAATATCTTATTGTAAAATCAATGTGGCAGACAAATCAAGTGTTTGAGTAAAACTACAGATACACTAATAGAATATTACATCAATTAAACTGTTAATGCTTATACACACAAAAATGCTTGTTTGTTTCAAACCACAATTGGGTTAAATATTAAGTAACCCAACAGTTGTTACATTTTAAATAACTTTGAATTAAATGTTATTTATATTTGTTGGGTTTGTCCATAAATTAACCAAACTATGGTTCAAATTACAGCATTTAAGCGTGTATACTGGTAAGTACTGTGTGTTAATGCATATTTACATGCATTAAGTATTAACATTAAGAAAAAATGCTATGCGAAGATGATGAACTACAAAAAAAGCTGAGTTGTTTAAATCCTATGGGTCAAAGAATAAACCTAATACTGGGTCCTTTTTTTAGATTCAAATTAACCCAGTGATAAGGTTTGTCCCAATTTGACAGCAATCTGTACAGTGTAAATGTGGTCATGTCAGCATTATAGTATTTAATTTACCATCGTTTTAATCTTCATTCAGTATATTGTTGCCTGGAGACTTACTGACAGCTGAATCAGAGTTATTTTTTTCCAGAACAGATAAGTGAATCAGTCCAATTTACAAACGAATCATTCGATTTAATCTACAAATCAATTACTGCAGAGAATCAGCTTGTTCACAAATCAGACATACACCACCATCTCGTCTAGTAGTGGGTGACAATTTCTCAACAAGGAATGTTATGTTATCATGAAATACAGTGTAAATACTTTGCTAAGTAAATATCTCCATGATGAAAAATCCTCAGATAAAGTGCAGATATTTGAAAATGTAGTCAAGTACAGGGAATAAATTACCAGTGTATTTCCCCCCACTGGAAGTTTAAAGTTTGACTAAGTAACTCCTAATTCCAACCACTGTATTCAAAGGGGATCTATTATGCAAAATCCCTTTTATAAGGGGTTTAAACAGTTGTGTGGCAAGAGTCACTCACATATAATCAACTTCTAGTTCACATTTGTCTGCTGAAACATTTTGATTGACATTCTTCCTTTGTACATGTCACGAGAGAGGGAAAGCCCTGCCCATTAGTCAGGAACTCATCTTTATTAGCATAGAACGTTAGTCTTGTTTTTGAATCTGCCACTATGCTGACACATAGACATTTATAGCTCGCCCTCTTTAAAAAAAAGAGTGGAAAGGAAGCACAATCTCATTTAAATTTAAAGTGACAGTCACCAAAATAGCCCAATTAGGATCAAAGCCTAAAAGGGGCAGTTTCAAAGAGTTATTCAAGGCGTATTTTGAGCTGAAGCTTCACATACACCCTCTAGGGACATCAGACTTATTTTACATCTTGTATAAAGGGGCATAATAGGCCACCTTTAAGTGCTGTACTCATTTCAGATTCTCGTTGTTGCATTTATCTACCTTTTGTACACAAAAAGTCATTTAGACAGAACTTGATGAACCGATATAAAAATACTTTGTGTCCTGAACCATCCCAGTACAGAACTGCTGTCCTAATGTACTAGTTTCACACCAAAGTCACTCCCATTGTGATTTAAAGCTCTGCTATTACATCAGTCAGTGTCATAACAGCTTAATTTCTAGCACAATTCACCGGAAAGTACAGTTACATTGAAGGTATACATCAACCAGATTGTTCATTTCATTTACTTCTCCAGAAGAACATTTCTAAATAAATAAATTAATTACAATGTAATGGTTTGAACTAGATTTCAGTATAGTACAGCACATTAAGCAACCACTCCACAAACATGACATATCAAGAGAGAGGACACAAATCTCATTCTCCAAAAAAGTGCTCTGGCTTCAAAATATTGATCAAAGTCAGAGTTATTGACCACCTTGACAGCAGAATCAGCTAATACCTGAGAAAGATCCTGTGGATTATCATTCTAATTAGCAGACATCCTGCTTAACAACCCTACTGTTAACTTAAACCACATACTGAATGACTGCACTGTAGCCTATATTAATCCTGCACTTCCAAAGTAGCATATCTGTATTTCTATTAAACTTAACATATTAGTACATTCTTCCATGCATGCAAACAAGTCAAATATGCCCAATGCACAAATAAAATATTCATTTTATCAGCAAAACAGAGATGAATCTTTTTGATTTTACAAAACATGCAAGGACTGTAAACTTTATATTTAAGATTAGCACAAGTGTAAAGGTCTGAGTTTTGCAGCGATTATAAGATTAGTTTGCTGGATGCAGAAATTAGGTTTAACTGAAGCCATGAAATAATTAAATTATGGGGAAAGTTATGTTTGCTATCAGTATTTGATTATTTTATTCAGTTTAATCATTTTGTTCTTCATGCTACTAGAATAAGCCAGTCCAGGCAATGAAATGCATTTCATTAAAGTGATATTTCACCCAAGGAAAATTTACTCCACCTTAAGTGGTTCTAAACCTTTACGAGTTTCATTTTCTGTTAAACAAAAGATATTCTGAAGAACGCTGGAAACCTGTAACCGTTGGCTTTCATAATAGGAAATAAAAACAAGTCAGTGGTTACAGGCAGGGCTGCACAATATTGGAAAATTCTGACATTCCAATATGTTGTTTTACTGCAATACAGACTGCGATATTAGTATCATTTCACCAGATTATTCAAATAGATCTATTTGGAAAGAATTCATTAATTTAGATAGAAAAAGAACTTGATCATCTCAGTCTATGCAGTAGTCAGTATCTGTATAAATTATAATAAGTTACGAGCAAAAATAAATAAACAGTGCTTTATGGTTTTCTGGAAAGTCTAATGGTTTTCATGTACAGAAATTGAACAATCAAATGTAAAATAGTACAGTTATCATGGTATAAATAATAATTAATAATATCTTTAGCTATTAATCTTTCAATAACTTAAAACACTGAAAACTGAACGACACTGTTTCAATTTACTATAATCTTCTATGTGAAGCTGCTTTGACACAATCTACATTGTAATAGCGCTATACAAATAAAGGTGAATTGAATTAATAATCCTGAGATGTGACTATTGCAGATGTACACATTGCAATATTGATGCTCGAATGATATACTGTTCAGCCCTGGTTTCCAACAATTTTTTAAAATATCTTTTGTAAAAAAAAACTCAAACTGGTTTGTGAACGGATAAGGTTGAGTACAGGGACATTTTTATTTTGTGATAACTATTATCTTAAATTTTGCCTGCACTTTTTTTTTATAAAATAAGTATAGAAGCTGTCAGTGGGGCTGTACTTCTTCAAAAAGATACACATTTGCACTTTTTAGGCAGTAATATTGTACTGATCTACCTAATGTAGGATACTTTATGTAGTAATAATGTAAGAACAAACATGTAGCTTTTATAAGGGTACCGCCCTAACAGACTTTACACCTTTAATTCTGCATGAGCGGTCTACAAAAGGACAAACTTCTTCAATTTTATGCATTTTAAATCAACATTAATCACCACATCAACAACAACCAACATACTTTTGCATTTTACAATTTACTATACTTCAAGTTATTTTCATATTAAATATATAAATTCAATTACATTTTGTAGATGTTGCCAGATCTTCCGAAAATTCAGCCCTTCAGCACTGGTTTTTATTAGTTTTACAAACTTCAGGATTAATCGTCACCTGCTACTGAACACCAAGTGTGTACTATGTGTTTTTGAGCATATAGCCCACATCACAGTCAAACGCAGAAACAGCCTGCACACTCATCTGACAGTTGTAGCTTCCACTACGCATTTCAGCACGACGGTGAAGGAGGCGGGTGGAACCAGAAAAACACACAAATCTCCGTCCTTTCAGGTAATCAGATTAGTATATAGTACGTGATGCGCTCTCAACACACTCACCGGTGCTCATTGTTCTCTGCAGACCTTTCCAGAGCCCAATGTCATGCGTATCTCCAGATCTTCTTCAGCTTTCAGCGCGCGCCGCACATCTTTCATCAACCGCCCGGTGCACGAGCGCTCAAGCCGACGCGATGTTTTTCTTTTTCTTCTAATCAATATTAAGCGCCTCGCACCTCCGAATTGAGAAACGTGGTAATGTATGCTGTAGAATAAGTGATAAACGTAGTGCGCAGTGTTGCGGGCGCATGCACGAGCTGGGTGTTGGCGTATTGCTGTGATGCGCTCGTGCGTATTTGCCTCAGCACCATCAACCCATGCACGAGCCGCACTGAATCCACAGCGGCATTCTGGGAAATGGAGTTTATGCTAGAATGACATTAGAAAACTTGTGCTGACTATCAGTAGATTTTACGGCGTCCGTTTACAGAAATATTGCAACAAAAGTGACTACACAAAGAAAGAATTCCCGCCTTCATTATCTCAAATTTGGTGTTTACTTATTTATTTGGAACATACTGTGTTCAACTTAAAATTGTAAATGAAATACTACAATTGCAGTCAAAAAAAGTGCCTCAAACTAGTAACTCGGTTGCGTAGTTGTTCCAAGGTTTACATTTCTATCCATTTAAAATTCTAAGAAAATAAAACATTGAGGGGAAATATAAAGCTAATTTCATATGCTAATATGTAATTTGTTAAATGTATAAACGTGCCTTTCGATTATGACAATTTACTTTAACCATTAAAAACTGGAGTTCACAAAAAATGACAACAAAAATAAATGTAAAAAATTAATTCTAGTTTGGGAATAAAGCTGATTTCGGAACGCCCTAAAAATATTATAGTGATGCTGCAATGCACAATCTTCATATAGCGGTTTAAAAAGGTCCAAATCATTATAATTCGTCAGAACATTGACATTAAAACAGCTGTACTAATTTCAGAAATCACCAATATAATTGTTTAATAATGGTCAAGTTACTTTCTATTTTCTCAAAATAAATTTTTGCTGATTTTATGAATTTTTATTTTGTTAGTTACATTTAAAAAATGTAGATTTTTAGATTTACATTTTTAGGATTTCAGTTAATATTTATTCTAATAAAGAGACAAAATACCAATTTGTATATGTGGACCGGCGCCATCTAGCGTTTAATTATGACAGACACTGATTTTAACAAGGGGACTCAAGATGACCAATTAAATAAAATGAAAAAGATCAACAAACTAAAGCTAAAAATGTCAACATTAATTACATTATTAATTAAATTATTAAATATTGAAAATAAATTTTTTGGTCTTAATTTGTATAATATACCTAATCGTTAATCTCGTTATGCAAAGTTCTACATTTTAGAAATTGAGTAAAATGTAACAAAATATGAAAAAAAATAAGAATTATTAGTAATGCTTAATTATAGTTGCTTTAAGAAGTCATGTTGAAATTGACAGACAGAACTTTCATCACACTCCAGCTTAAATAATACAGAAATAACTATTGCATTTATAACATTTATTTATTAATTTTAAATTAAGAAGACGGATTAAAAAAAAAAAAAAAAAGCATTAGCACGTGTTATTGATCCTCACTTTGTTACACAGATAATCCATCAGTTCCTGCAATAAAGAGGTCACAAACTGCAGGTTATGCTGGACTTCATTATGCAAACACACAGTTCTGGAGATTTTCTCACCTTGATCTTCCTCATCTGATCTATAGCCGCGTCATCAAGCAGCTCAACATTGATCTCATCTTTATTATCCTCGGAAAGGAACAGAGTCTTGAAGAGCACAAAAAAACACAAGCACATTGAATGCTGACGAGAGTAAAGTACAGTATAAAAATGTTTATAAAGTCAAACTCACCTCTCCATGGGAAGTTACTATTGTGGCTGTAGCCATCATTAATTCATCTCCAACAGATCGACTTGTTTGTCTGTTTGTAAAGAGCAGATTTTTCAGTGGCAATACACATTTGAAAAGATCTTCACCGGTATAACACTCAAGATAGGAAACTTTACCTAAATTGAACCCCTAAAGCATTTGCTTGGTCACTGAGTTTGACAACCCGTCCTTGAGTTCTTTTGGCATTGATAGTTGAGGTACATCTGTCAACAAGAGTCAAAAGGGCTTTACATTTTAAAAATCACCCACTATTTAAACAATAACAAAAAGCTTAACAGTAAAACAGTCATTTAACCCTTTGACATTCCTCACTTCAGCTAACTTTCAAGGGGTCTTTAGAATAAATTTAAAATGAGACTGAATGAGTTAATGTACAAGTGAATGTGGTTAATGTACAACGTTTTAGGGGTGCAATTTTAAGCATTTTACGAGTATTTTATGGTACTTGTTAACTATAGTTAGTTGTTTTTTCTCCATTGAAGTAGTTTTACTAAACATGGATTGGATTAGTTTAACAATTTAATAATAAATAAATAATTTTATAATAAAAGTTAAAAAAAAAAAAAAAAAACATGACAATCTTTAAACTTGATTTTTGACATACAATACTTCTAAGAGATACTTTTATTTGACAAAAGAAAACATTTTATTTATACTCAAAATGATTTTTGCTGCTTGTTAAAACTAGCTAAAATTAGTTTGGGACAACTTAATCGTTTTTACAAATTTAAGTGGATTGAACCTAAAACAATCAAGTTAACTTCTAACTATCGATATGTTTTGGGACAACATGGAGGAATTGTGTAGAACCCAGCATTTTTAATGTAACAAAACTTAAAGCCAATGATGTAGCTACTGTATATGTAAAATATAAATATTTCAGCAACAGAAAAATATTCACTCAGATATAGACTGACTCAGATTGACTCAGTGCAGATGGCTTCTTTTAGTGTCCAAGACGTTTTAGCTCAAACTAATGGTTTTGTGCCAGTGCTTGAGAATGGTCCACACGAGCTGCTTTTCCCACGCACATCTGATATTTTGTTCATATTAGTATGATATTTTGTACAATTACACTCGTTTACTGCAAGTATTTATTGATTTTACTGAGAAAAAATTTGGACAACTTATTTACTCCATGTAAATAGTAAACCTTTTCATATTATTGCCGATATGCCAAAAGCTTTAAATTAATCCAATATCAGTGCTCAATGCATTGGTACATCCCACCTAAATATGATTAAACACATTATGAAGTATTATTTCTCCAGTGTGTATGGAAGACAGTATTTTTTTATATTAGAAAAGTTTGATTCAAAAATGTTTAAAAGCAAAAACAAGCTGACACGACATTCAATACGTGGAGGCTGGAAGGTATAGTCACCCTGGAGCATTTATATGTTATTAAAAATTTTGCCTCATTTTCTCAACTAAAAGAAAAGTTCTCTCCCCGCAATACACTTCTTTCGACATTTACAGATTAGAAATTATCATGCAATCCCCAATTTTCAAATCGCTGCCAGATTAAAAAAAAAAAGTTTCCAGGCTACTGGGCTCACCTGATTCCAAACATTTGATTTCAGATTTTGTATGTGTTTTCTCAAGAACTGAGCTACTCTACAATTCATATGAAGAATGCTTTGGAAGACGAACTGGGCATACAGATTGAGACTGATACATGGGAGGAAAGCCTCAGTAGAATTCGATCTTGCTCTATTAATTCCAGGCATCAAGTAATTCAATTTAAAGTGATGCATAGACTGCACTATTCAAAATCTAAATTACACAGAATTTTTCCCCTATTTCCCCTACATGTGACTGGTGTAAGTCTGCTGAAGGCTCCCTGACCGACCTCTTTTGGACGTGTCCAAAACTTTATGATTTCTGGTGTGACATATTTAAGTGGTTTTACCTTTACACCTGACCCAGAAATTGCTATATTTGTACTCTAATTCTCTGCTGGATTTTAATGTGTCCATACAAAGCACCATAATTTATGGAATGATTATTGCTAAGAATGTCAATCTAAAACTGTGGAAATTAGATTCTACTCCTCAATTTAAGAAATGGTTAACTTATCTCACTCAAATATTTTACATGGAAAGAGTCCGTTATTGATAATCTTGATAAGTTTTACAGTGTAATGCTTAATATGCTCACTACCCCTATTGACTGCCTCTTTGTATTTTCATTGAAACCATGTATATGCCATAATTGTTTTTTAATAATATCTTAGTTTTTTTAAATAAATTTGTTATTTTAATTATTATTACCTTTATTTTCTTTGTATTATCATGCTTATTTTTTTCCATTTCTTTTAATCTTGTTGTAGTGTTGTTCGGTAATTTTAAGTGGTGGGCCTTTATCGGCGTTAAAAAAATAAATAATTAATTTTAAAAAAAAATTTAATTGCCGTTAATCTTTTCTCAAAGTTGAGTTAGGAGCTGAGTCTATTCTACGCAAGCTATGATGACTTTCACCTTGATATTTTAGCACGGATGTATACCTGGCCGAATTGCACTGTAGGTGGCAAGAACGAGTCTTTGAACCTGTGTGTATTCCTACTGTGAAATTACCACAAACGTGACGTGCCAACATGGATGCAGTTCACTAGAGTGAATCTGATTAATGTTAGCTCCACATCTAACTATCAGGCACCTGTAAAGTTTATGCATTAGAGTAAAACATGTATAATAAAAATGGACCGGGTGCTTTTTAAAATGAATGACGGTGAATGAAAGTGAAACCGGTGAGCCGTCTGACAAAAAAGTGCCCTTCTGAATCAAATCAGCAGGATGCCCTTCTGGATCTTTCACTTACTTTGAAGACACTACTGACTACGTTTACATAGACATCTGTAATCTAATTATTAATACACAATAATATAATTAAGGTGTTTGCCGAACTTTAACAACAGTTCGACAGTTTCACCTTCACACATGAACATTTCATTCATGCCCCCGAGAGAAACTGAGTTATTAGATGCAAATAAGGAGTTAGGACTGGTGAGAGTGTTATGGAATTTAACGCACGCCGAATGGAGAGAAAAAACTTCCGCATTTCACAATGTGTGTGCGGTCCTTTACTGACAGCCGCGTGTGTGGATCTTGTGTGGAAATATGGCGAAAAATCCTACATGACGGTAATAGTTTGATTGCAGTGTTTACTTCAATAATGCCACTAATATATGCATACTCAACATCTTAATTCCGTTACTGTTTAGTTCAGTTCTGACTTTAGTTGGATTAAGGCAATCAAAAAAAGACGCTGTTTGGAGCTTATGTAGAGGAGCATTTGGAGCATTTTGAAAACAGGAAATGAGCCCCTGGTCTAATGCGTCACCTGGCTTGAGAAACCCGTTCTCAAAAACATACTTTGTCATTATTTGGGTAGCACACATATTCTGAATGGCTTCGTCAGAAATCAAATGAGCCATTTTAATCTAGATTAATTGCAAGATTACAGTGAGATTAATCTAGATTAAAAATATATATATTTATTCTAAAACTAATAAAAACACGAACCAAAACAAAAACAAGCTTAGGCAGATCGTTGTTGATATTAATACATTATAACTGGTATTACTACAATTTACAATTGAATATACTTTAAGCCATTCTCAAAGTCAAACTATATTTTCCTGCTTAAAACGAATGAAGACTGCAAAAGAGTTCATTGAAATTAAAAGGTTTACCTCAGACTTCCAGTGCTTTTACTGTTGTGCAGGGTCTTCTTTGTGGGTTTCTGTTTTGATAAGTCATTAATGAAACAAACTAAACACCCACAAAAAAAATAACAGCAGAAGTTGATTACCTTTGGGCCTTCAACTGGAGTCTTATTTTGACTCGACGACCTTTGTTGCCCTGCTGAGGCATTATTTAAAGCTACAAAAAATGTATATAAAGTTTAGCTTAAAACATATAAAAGTTCAATTCAAAAACAGTACTTAACTTGTCTTGAACCTTTTTTGCTTGGCTTTCGAGACAGGGGTTTCTGAATTTCTGGAGAGGCACACTAAAGAAGAGAAAACAAGCAGCAGTTCACATTTAAGTGTTGTTGGTATCTTAAGTGAACACCAGAGGCCAGCAAATTCACTTTACCTTAAGAGCCATCGTCACCTCGCCAACAGACGTGTCATCATCTGGAAAAACACATTAGAAGATTAGAGCTACTACTAAACAGGCAGACAGGACAAACTGTAGTTGTCGTACCGTTCATCAGGTCTTTTATCAGCGTGGTGTGAAGTGACAGCGGCATTTTCATCAGCTCTATTTTGAAGACTCGGTCCACTGTTGCTAGTAATTTGTTCAAATTGGCCTCCATTTCATTGATTCGGTCCTGAGCTGTTCCAATGCAAGACAAAGTTATTTATACAGGGTCTCTGTGTATATATATATATATATATATATATATATATATATATATATATATGTATATATATGTATATATATATATATATATATATATATATATATATATATATATATATATATATATATATATATATATATATTATACAGGGTCTCTGTAGGTTATATTGCGGTTCGTTTAAGTCTTTGCGACCCTTTTAAAACCAAGTAATTTTATAAACCGCTTAAAAGGAACAATACTCATAATATACGTTTAACTTATTAGCAACACTATGTTTATGTTTATAATGTTTACCCATCCTCAATTACTTTATTTTGCACAAAATAAAGAACACAAATAACTTAAGGTTGCAATAACATTGTGGATATGGGTAAATGACGTTGTTCCTCGGAATTTTTTTGTTTTCCAGTTTTCTGCTAAATGAGATTAGAATAGCTTGCGAGTTGAATCAAAACAACCATAAATCATCTCAAACCAAACAAAAGTTACCACAAAACTCAACAATGTGTTCTTGTTTAAGCCTAAACAATTAATGTTGCTCATTCTGATAAAACAAGACTTGATAAGGATGTGTAGATATTTTTATTGTAAAACCAAAATACTGAACATTTTGCCTCATTCAATGACTGAATTTATGAATTTAACACTTGATAATTTAAAACCTTAAATTGGACGACTTAAGACTATCTAATACATTTTAAGACCCACAGAAAACCTGGAAAAGGGTATTGGCTTAATGACTGACCTTCCTTCTCAAACTGCTGTATGAAGAGCTCTTTTCTCTTGGTCAGTCTGATCTTCTGCTCAAAGCTGTGCTGGTCGTCGAGCTGCCCGTCTGAATCCTGACTCACTTTTCTAGTTCTTCGTGGAGCCATGCTAATATCTGAAAGATGTTTTTAGATATATTTCTGAACAGTCCTAACCTAAGAGCAGGTGCTCACCATACGTGCTCGCCAATTACTTTCTTCTGCTTTTAATTGCGATTGGCAAATCAATTTAAAAGGTACACTTCTGCCACCTACTGGACTGGGTAAGCGCAGATTTGTGCATGCGTTTGCAGCATTGGTTTGCAGGTGGAATAAAATCTAAAATTATAAGCATTATTATTATTATTATTATTATTATTATTATTATTATTATTAATAATAATAACAATAATTATTATTATTATTAATAATAATAATAACAATACTAATAATAATACTAAAACTAGTGTTTTTCAAAATTTTTACATGTGAATATTATAATTAAATTCTTCTTCTTCTTCTTATTATTATTATTATTATTATTATTAATAATATTATTGAAGCGTTTGGATGTGAAGCTTTCAGTCCGCTATTGGTATTTTTTAATCACACAAACAAAAGAAACGTACAGCAGCAAAAAACAAAACAAAACGATTAGTCAACAGAGACGGACACATAACTTTTTTGCATTTCAACAGTTTTACTAAAGAAATAAAGAGATTTTTGTGCATTATTAATTTACAAATACAGCAAAAACAGGCAACAAACAAAATTTCTAAAGATAATTGAAATTCAAATAAATAAATAAAAAACACAAAACAAAACAAGACAAAAACAAAAGGAAGACATTCACAAGATGCCAAGAACAGGTTCCTAAAAGCTTACAATAGACAGAGCGTTTACGTTTTTACAGCTTCGTTGGCAAAAACCTGGTATAAAGGAGGAGATTTTGAAAGTCTACATTTGTGGATAAATAATTTACCATTTAAAATAATAAAATTTAAAAATTGTTAATTTATCACCATTTTCAAAATAACAAATATTTTCTTTAGCATTCAATCTTATTAGCATATTATTTTTAGCAGAATAATCAGAAAAACAGTCTTTCCAAAATACTGCACACTCTGTGACATAAAGATTCCTCACTGTTTTCACAAAATGAACATTATTTCTCAATATCTGAATATTTGGAAAGTAACATGTTGGTTGGGTATATTTTATGTCAAATAATCCAATTAACCTTCCATAATAAAGAATTGTAATAAAATTTCCCTCTTGGAATAACTCTATTTTTTATCATAAAACACTTCCCTTGTGTCTTTGTTAGTACATTTTTGTTAGTTTTAGTAAAAGGAGTTTAGCGCTTCACGGCCCGTGACGTCATATATGTGCGACATAAGGTTGTTTGTTATGGCAGCCTCTTGTCATGCATGTGAGTGTTATTTTGATTCTCATTTGTAAGAGTTCTCGCAAAAATGAGCAAAACAGTGGATGATGTCGTGGAAAGCGGCGGAATCGAAGTCATTATTCAAAACGAAAGCGAAAAAACTGCACCACGATGTCCTCATGGTATGAGATAACGAAATAATATTGCTGCTCTGTCACATGTACTGTAAAATAATGTAAAGTAACCGACGCTTGTATTTCTCAGGACCCGCTCTGCTGTTCGAGAAAACTGGCCACGGAGAAGAAAATGGCAGGAGGTTTTACGCGTGCTCTGCTTGTCGGGACAGAAAAGACTGCAACTTTTTTCAGTGGGCAGACGAGAAGGTTATGACTAGAACTGAGCTTGTGTTTCTTAAAGCAACAGGTTTTTAGTGTACAGTATCTGTAAGCAGATGTCTAGAGTCGCCTTTTATGAGTACAGTTATTATGAATAATATAAAGCTCGTCGATTAGGCAACATTTTGTAGTCCACATTAAATTAAATGTGCAAACGTAATTTAATACTTAAAGTACTTTACATGCAGGTAAACTACTGACTTCAATGTTTAGAATTACGTTATTTTTAATAAAGTCTAATATTTATCTGTATGAATAAATGTTACCGATAAATAATGTTTCATCATCATTCGGTGTAACAGATCTGTTTATATATATATATATATATATATATATATATATATATATATATATATATATATATATATATATATATATATATATATAAAACATACTTTTTAGGATCTGTGAGTATTCAAATGTAAAGTAGAATTAGTTATCGTTTTAAATAGTCATTATTTGATGCTGTATATAGAAAATTGATTTAATTTAGACAAATTATAATGTAATTTTTATCACACTTTTTTTAATTTGATGCTTTAAGCCATTAAAGAAGTAAAAGCAGAATTAAAGTTTATTTAATGGAGCATTTGTATATTTTAAGATTGTTGACACATCAGGTTTTAATGGCCATGATATAGTGAAAATATGGAGTTAAAGAGGGGGTCTGGACTCTATAAACTATGTATACAGTCCAATATAAGACTACTTATATGAAATGCATATATATATATATATATATATATATATATATATATATATATATATATATATATATATATATATATATATAAAACAATCTGACATGAGAATCACAGCTAAACACAATTATCATCTGTATTTAAAACCTTATCAAAAGAAGTTGTGTAAATATTTGCATTTTACTTGTACTTCAGATATCAGAAGCAAGGATGCTGGCCAGAGAGGAACAAAACCGCTCCAAGAAGCCTCTTTTCACTCATCAACAATACTGCTCCAGGTAAATTACTCTTACTTTAAAAGTCAGGCCACGCCACACTCATCAATTGTGATTTTTAAATGTTTGTTTTTCTCAAAAGAAATGACTTTAAAGATTTAACACTGGTATGCTATAGTAGAGACCTGCTAAAGTTTCTTGTTTGTTTTCGTCACAGATTTCTCGAGTTTGCTTCTCTCCCGCTGGAGCAGAGAAGGTTTTGTGTGGACTGCCAGCTGTTGATTCTCCCTGGAGAATGGACGAATCACACCAAACACAAAGCACTTTCTGAGGACGTCACAGTCCAGCGGCTGAAGAAACCCAGTCTGCTGCTGAGTCCTCTGGACAACAAGAAGAGCAACGCACAGTATCTGTTTGCAGAGCGGAGCTGTCATTTCCTCCTGGACACACTCTGTACGTTAGGCTTCCGGAAATTACTCTGTGTAGGAACACCACGGTAGGTGTAATCTGTAACTATTGTGAATGGAAAACTCTTGGGTTTCTTAGGTACCATATAGTACTCTTAAAAAGTTACTATGGGTTGTTTGAATTTGTCATTAACAGGCACTTGTTTTAAAATGCACTTATACAAAATATAATGATCGAGAATATTATCATTTAGAGCATTTATATAGTATACAGTAGTTCATTTTATTTGTCCCCACAACATTTAAAGTCCAAAATTAAACAAACATTTTACTCAAAAAATTTACCTGTTAGTGGTGAATCCAAATAAGCAACAATAGGTTAAGTCATCTACTAAATTTTTCCCAGAGCTGCAATTGGACAAGCCTTTTGGGAAAGACGCCAATGACACCAACAATATTATAACATATTCCATATCCATATTATAGTACTATAATGATGGGACACTTTATTTTACCTACACCTTCTATATCTTTTAAAGTGCCTCTAGACATGATCAAAATACTAAATTCATTGCTTATCTAACTTGGCCGTTCTGTTTTTATGAATTATATTTAGTCTTTTATCAATTCACAGATTACATGAGGTGATTAAGATGCGGAATCTGGAAGGCAAGAGTCCTGTCATGAGGAGTTTATTGCTGGATATTGATCACAGGTAAATACAACACAATTCTTAACAATTAGGATAAAATGTAACAGTTATTTTTTCTTACAGACCTTGAATTATTAATTGATGCTCAAAATCGTTCTGAATCAGGAAAGTGTAATAAACATTCTTTAGGATTTTCTAAAGATGTTGAAACTTTTATTCTCTGTTTTATTCTATTTAAAACATGTAAAAAATACTATGCATTTAATACTTTTTATACAGCAAGATGAAAAGAGCTGTCTATAAAAGAGGACAGCTAAAAGAAAAAGCTTGCTCTATTAGTACAAGTTATTTTATATGGTTGACAGAATGTGTGTACTGTACAGGTATGCAGAGAATCAGAAATCTAGGCTCATAGGTAATCTTTTTTTAAGCTTTATCTCCTGATTTTAAAAAAGCTTTAAATTGCATCTGTATATAATATGTTTACATGTTAAATGTGCTAGGTTTACAATCTCTAAAGCAGAACATAACCTGTCCGGCAGCAGGTTAGCTGTGTACCGTAAGATACCATGACAACAAACAGCTGTGCTGCCTTCATGATTCCTAAAACCCAGAATTAGTGCAAACTAAACTGAAGTTTACTGTAAATTGCTAGTCACATAATGTAGTTCTGTAATATGCCAATCCAATTAATTTTGTCACTCCTATTTAGAAAGCATTTTATATTAGTTGCATATTTACCAGTACTATGCTAGTAAATACTGAGGCTTCAAAATATTGGCAATGCCACTGCATATTTGAAATGGCTGAATTTTCAATACCGTGGTACCATAACTCAGAGTGTTTATGCAGCTGTTAAGCTTAAAATGTTCACTTATATTTGCAAAAAAAAACACTACAAAAAAAGTGTTGTTTTTAAACGAACACTACACTTTTTTTGGGGAAATATACAAGTTTTACAACTCCCCTAGAGTTAAACAGTTGGTTTTTACCATTTTCTATTCATTCAGCTGATCTCTGGGTCTGGCAGGAGCTCTTTTAGCTGAATCGGATTAGACTGTCAGCATCTCACTCCAGACATTCAATAAATCATTGCGCTCATTTTCCTATTTAAAGCTCAACTCTTCCGCTGTTACATTCAGCACTATGGTAATCAAGGAACCTTGCTGTTGTATCATGGCTGAAGCAGACGCAAGGATATTGATAACATGCAAAAGTGGAGTGTTTCTATAAGTAATATATAAAAATTAAATTTTAGACAAAACATTTGTCATGCTTTTGCTGTTTAGTCAATGAAGAAAGTTCAGATGTTTTAGCTTCTGGATGAATCGTCAATTTCACTTTAACTATATAAATTCTAAAGAGACTTTGAAAACATTGAAAAAATGTACCGACCCCAAAAATTGGAATTGTAGTTGTCTTCAAACATTATTACAGGGTTTCCGAAGGGTTTTAAAGACCTTTATAAGACCGTTATGAATGAAATTTCAGACTAATACAGGGCTAAACACTAAGGATTTTTTCTAATGGCCCCAGAAAATATGTTTACTTGCCCCACCCAAAACAAAATTCTTAGCCACATAATTTAAATAATGTGTCAAAACAAGCAAACCATAGTTGTATACATGAATATTAAAAAATATATATATAATAATCTATATGTTTTCACAACAGTCTGTCCAGGTCAGTGTCCCCTGCACAAATTACTTTTAAACAAATGTTATTGTAAGGAAGATAATTAAACCATATTGGTAAATTGAGTTATCAATGTGTTATCAATGAGTTTTGTTCAAAGTTTTCTGAGATAGATTGTTTAAGACCTGTTTAAAATGCTTTAAGACCTACAACAAGACAATATTTGAGTGAATTTAAGGCCTAAAATGTAGTTTTTGAAATTTAAGACATTTTAAGACCTCACGGACACCCTGTATTAAAGACTTAGATCACGTATTTCCAAATGATGATGGCCTGTGTTTTTATCTTTGGGTGAAAAGAAGCGGAACGCTGGGTAAAGTGGCTCAGTAAACTGATGATGCGCTCTGTCAAACACGGCCGTCTGCACTGCTGAAAACTCCTGCAGCGTCCTCATACTCTCTGCATCATAAAACACCACACGACCCTTCTGATACTTCACAAACACCCCGACTTTGTTCGGTGCCGCCCGAGCTGCGGTGACAGGTAGGGGCATGTGTCGATCATTGTGCCAGGCTGTCAGATTCCCATTCCGAAACTCAAGACTCCACGAGCACCTGTTTCGCCCCAGTTTGGCTCCTTTGTCCCGCCCTCTCCTCTGCAGGCTGCCGTAGGTTATGCCCACAGCCCATGACGGACAGCAATGCACATCCACCTCCCAGTACTGCTGGCCAGATTTAATAGCAGCAGAGCCCAGTGCACAGTATAGCTGATCAAACCTCAGAGGCTCATTAGGGACGCCGCGCTCCTCTGGGGAAAGGCACAGACCCCGTCCATCTGAGCTCACCTTAACCTGCTTGTGGCAGGTTTGATTGTCAATCACCACATTACAGGAGTCTGTTGAAAAGAAATGCAAGGATATTCACTGATTTGCTCACCACATGGTCTAATTATATCATTAATATTATATTATAGTGTATATGCAATACAGACCAAAATTATATGTATATTTTTCATATGCACTGCATGCTCTTTAATAGTTTGAGGGAGTTAAAGCAATTCAGGGTGGTCATGGGTCCTTAAAAAACTTGAATTCAGATTCAATAGGTGGTAACACTTTACAATAAGGTTGTATTAGTTAATGAATTTACTAACATGAACAAACAATGAGCAATACATTCATTACTGTATTTATTCATCTTTGTTATCATTAGTTAATGGAAGTAAAGTTGTTCATTGTTATATCATGTAAATGATAACTAATATTAACAGGCATACATTTTTTACTATGATTAATAAATGCTTGCTGTAAAAGTATTGTTCATTATTAGTTGATGTTAATAAATATGAAAAAATAAAGCTTTTTGTAAAGTGTGACCCTATAGGGATTAAATATTTTGGTTACATTACTGCAAAAAATATAGTTTGCTCTTGCAGTATACAGGGTGTCTACAAAGTTTAACAAGTTCAATTTACGGCAATACATTTTTAATATCAAAGACATATTCGTTTTTCATTGTATTTTTTCAATAATTAGGAGGCTGCATTTATTTTATTAGTAAATAAATAAACTCAATGATGGGCTAAAAATCTGCGGATTTCTGTGTGCTCAGATTTTGTGTGGGCCCACCCATGAGTCCACAAAGTGGCACAAATGGATTTGCTATTTAAACAACGTGGCCCAAACGTGAAAATTAGGGTTGCGCTGGTTTGAAAATTGCAACAAATCGCACCAAACACGTCTTACGCCTTATTGCGCCGGTATATGATATGGCCCAACATCTGTGTATGTTAACCAAAAGTGCTTTGTACCTAGAAGCAGGCTCTTTCGTTGTAGCTGGGCCTTCAGATCTTTTGAGATGTTTCTAAGAACCTTCATGAGCTTCAGGATTCTTTCCTCATTCATTTTGATTTCCCCTTCAGCGGGGTCCGGCTTCTTACGACAGCCTGCCAATCTATATATTCAATTGATACATATAAAACTCAGTTATTCACAGTAGTTGCGTTGCATTACAAATCTATTAGCATTAACACCCTGCTAAAAAATCTACTTTTCATAAAACTGATAAAAATGTTGGCCTTACGTAAAATCCTCAGGAAACGGCTGAAAACAGAGAACATGGAGAAGACGATATATGTGATCCCTGTGCTTCTTTAATCCGATTATTTCAATGAAATGAGACCAAACGAGTTTTGGTCTTTAATGGTTACCTGCTTCACGGCCTCCTCTGGGCTTTGTTGAACCGACTGCATGGAGGAGATGTGCTTCTGCAGGAGACAGAGGTGCTGATTCCAGTTTTGAAGAATTCGGTTTAGTTTGCTGCTGGTCTCCCGGCGGTCTTGCTCTATCATGTCCAGAACGGCCCGCTCGTCCTCCTGCAGAGCCAAATGTAGACCCTCGTAGCACTCTTGTACCTGCTGCTTCATCGCCTCTGAACTTGTCTTAAGCAGAGATCAACAATTCAGCAGTTACTTTAGAAATCATAGTGGTTTACAAAAGAGTTCCAGTTTTGAATACTTAATGGGAATTTTATTTATTGTTTTTGTAATCTTTCACTCAAAATATATCAGCTTTTTCTGATTTGTTATGTGGTTAAAGTCATATATAAGCAATTTGACTTACATTGAGGTTTGCTTGCCGCTTTTTGATAGATTCCAGATGAGATTCTGTTTTTTTCCTCTCCTTCGTCAAGTCCTCCAACAAGACTGGCAGCTGTACACACAATTGTTTGGACTTTGAACTGTTGTTCAAAAGTTTGGTGTATAATAATATCAAAGTTTGGAGTTTGGGTAATAAATACTTGTTAAAGAATTAATATGTTCAAATCAACAGTGGCGAGTTAAATTAATCATAAGTGTGTTAAAAATTTTTCCATGTGACTTTTAGCAAAGCAAGGGCGTTTTTTTTTTTTTACAGTATTTTCTATTATATTTTTCTTATGGGGAAAGACTTATTTCCTTTAGTTAGGCTGGACAAACTGCTATGGTCAATATTATTAGCCCCCTTATTTGTCCACTGTTGTGTAATGACTTGCCTAATTAACCAAACATGCCTTATTTAACCTAGTTACATTAAAAGGGGCCTATTATGCCCTCTTTTACTAGATGTAAAATAAGTCTCTGGTGTCCCTAGAGTGTATGTGAATTTTCAGCTCAAAATAGCTCATAAATAAATGTTTGAACTCTTTGAAACTTTTGATGACAAGTACAAAGGCAGAATGTCAATCAAATTATTTTGCAGAATTAATTCGTTTAATTATTTAATAATTAATTAAAATGAATACATTTTCCCATTAGAAACTAGTTGTATTTAGAGACTTTTATTATTATTATTGCCACACAACTGTGTTTAAATCCCTTACAAAAGGGATTTTTGCATAATAGGTCCCCTTTAAGCCGAATAATAGTATCTTGCAAAATAATTAGTAAAATATTTGCTGTCATTGTCAAAGACAAAAGTTATTTAGTTATAAGAAATAAGTTTTTAAAACTAGCATGTTTAAAAATGTGTTGGGGGATAAAAACTTCTCTCCATTAATCAGCACTTATGACGAAAGTATTTCAATTTCACATAAGGCCTAAGGATTTTGTTTATATTGTTGTATATATACTCTATATAATGTTACAAAACACACTGACTCTGAAGACTAAACTTTAGATTTTAAAAGTTATTATACTGTAATAATGTTTTACAATAATACACTTTACTGCATCTGATCTGCAGCCTTGGCAAGCATAAAGGAGACCTTTACAGAAATGTTTTAAAACTCCTGTCATCCACAAATGTTTGAATGGCTGTGCAGGTTGAACAGTAATTTTTTATTGTTGCAGTCTATAACCAAAGCTACTAGCACGACCCCTGTAGGTTGTCTCAGGTACTGTAGGCTGCCTGGCAGGTTAAAAAAAAATCTGTCACTACCTCAAAGGGTTTTGGAGAGACGGCTCCAGTTCTCTTGATTAGTTTTGGAGAGCGTGGGAAGGGTTGCGTGACTTGTACCCCCGAACGAGCCTCAGTAGCCAGACAGAAGGAACTGGTTTCCTCTGATAAAGGCCTGAAGTCTTCCTCTGCCATTTGTCAACTCTCTAAACGTAACAGAAAATAATTAGTAAACACTCACAAACATCACTTCGGTGGCCTTTAGTTCTGATAATGGTATCCCGTGCATGCAATGCAAATACACAATGTTCTAAAGCAGATGACTGAGCACCAAAATCATCTGACCGAATCAGCTGAGCACATGCAAACCAGTTCCTTTTTACATTTCACAACTGCGCAAAATATCTCAGCAAGACTTTCCTAGAACACATCACGTGCATGGCCTTAAAAAAATGTAGAAACTCAATCAAACATAAGTATTTGAGCTGTCTGCACATAAGGTTTAAATTTAGGCATTGGCACTATATCAAGTTTTTTTGATCATCTAAATCAGTGTTGCATAAAACATTCTATAAAATAATGCATAAAAATAACTCACCGAGATACTGATGAGAGAATTGGTGAATGCGTTTGATTTCTTCCTTCTGCACGGTGTGCTTGTCTGTGGAATGTGTTGAAAAAGTGTACAGCCCCTTTTTAACATGCCAAAGCCTGCTGCGTATGCCTGTGTGTGTGTATACACACTTTTACTGTCTTTCATAACTGACAGGAATATGTCTGCTCGGCTCTAAACTTGTTGACCTGCAGGGTTTGGAAATAACATCAGATTGTGGGTTTCATTAAGGCATTTTGAAGTGCATGTTGATGCTTGCATTTTACATTCATTTTGCAGCCATCAACCTATTGTATTTCTCCCCTCCTATAGGTACTGCCAGTTTTACGGACAGGATGAGTTCTGCCGCTATAATATGTTCAACCATCACTTCTTTGATGATGAGGTACAGAAACAAAACTTCTTTGACGTCAAATGTGGTCACGGTATAGCACATTGTGCACCAAGTCATTCTGTGCTGTTTTGCAGGAAGCGGTCAAGTTTTTTCAAGGCTTTCTGCTAGAGGAAGGAGGAGAGAAGTTAGTCATGATAACAGACCCGCCATTTGGAGGCCTGGTGAAGCCGCTAGCCAACAGTTTCTCTCAGATATCAATGACCTGGAAACATCTAAATAAAGGTATATACACATACTGTATGTGACCCTGGACCACAAAACCAGTCATAAGAGTCCATTTTTGGAAAGTGAGTTTATGCATCACCTTAAAAGCTGAATAAATAAATGCAATATTTGGCCAAGATGCAACTTTTTGAAAATCTGGAATGTGAGGGTCCAAAAAAGTCTAAATATAAAAAAAATCCCCTTAATTTTGACACTATTAAATAATTTGCAATACATATTATTGATATATTTACATAGTATTGATATATTTATGGTAGGAAATTTACAAAATGTTTTCATGGAACATGACATTTACTTTATATTCTAATGATTTGTGGCATTATAGTAAAACTAATCATTTTGATCTATATAAAGTAATTGGCAAAATATACCTGTGCAACATTAGGCTGGTTTTTCATGGTCCACAGTCACATAAACACTTAAAACTAAAATTAAAGATTACCCTAGTAAAAGCATTAATCAATCATTAAAATAAAATTAAGTAGTTGATTTTGAGTACGAGTACCGCTTGATGAACACTACACAAATATACTAGTTTTATATTGCATCTGGGTCCAAGCATCTACTCATTTGAACTGAAAAAAAAAAGTGGTTTATGACTACTGTTTACACTACCTGACAAAAGTCTTGTCATCGATCCCAGTTGTAAGAGCAGCAAATAATAACTTGACTTCTAGTTGATCATTTGGAAAAGTGGCAGAAGGTAGATGAATCATCTGTTGAACTGCATCCCAATCATCACAAATATTGCAGAAGACCTGGAACCTGCACAGACCCAAGATGCTCACAGAAATCAGTCAAGTTTGGTGAAGGAAAAAATCATGGTTTGGGGTTACATTCAGTATGGGGTGTGCAAGAGATCTGCAGAGTAGAAGGCAACATCAACAGCCTGAGGTATCAAGACATTTGTGCTGCTCATTACATTACAAACAACAGAAGAGGGCAAATTCTTCAGCAATATAGCGCTCCTTATCATACTTCAGCCTCCACATCAAAGTTCCTGAAAGCAAAGAAGGTCAAGGTGCTTCAGGATTGGCCAGCCCAGAGACCAGATTATTGAGCATGTCTGGGGTAAGATGGAGACATTGAAGATGAATCTTGATGAACTCTGGGAGTCCAAAAACGCTTTGCCATTCCAGATGACTTTATTAATAAGTTATTTGAGTCATTGCAGAGACGTATAGATGCAGTCCTTCAAGCTTATGGGAGTCATACACAATATTAATTCTTTTTCCACTGCACCATAATTTTATATTGTATACTGTACATTATTTCTGTAAAGTGACAAGACTTTTGTCCAAGCAAAGTCAGACCTTACTGCCCTAATTAAATAGTGAAAAATCAAGGCATGATCATATTTTAGTTTGGTAAAATAAGCGTAGTCTAGAAGCCTTTGCCTTTCATATAAGCCACTTCTGATACCAACTGATCAACTAGAAATCAAGTTATTATTTGTTGTTCCCTAAAAGTTGGATAGGCGACAAGACTTTTGTCAGGTAGTGTAGTCATATCACTCATTTAAGCAAATGTTTTATAAAATCATGCTGTCATATTGGTCTCTTGCTGCATCCCAGACACCAATATTTATAAATATAACAATTTATAAGGCTTTATCCAAAGAAATAAGAATTGTGCAGACATATAATTGTACAATACGCATTGCATGCAATAAATAAATAATAACAATACATAAAACAGTCAAAACTGTTGATGCTAACACAAAAGCATTATAGAAAATCTGTCAATAATTACTCCACCTCATGTCGATCCAAACCCAGAGACATTTGATCATGTTTGGAACAAAATTTGAGAAATCTTAGATGAAATCTCTGATCCTCCATAGACCGCAATGGTCCCAACTCATCCAAAAAGGTACCAGAAAAAAAATAATCCAGTGGTTCAATCAGAATATTATGATGCTACAAAAATGCGTGTTTATAAGTACTCTGTGCAGTGATGTGTACCTCAGATGCCCATGCTCAACTTCCTCAGTTTGAAGCAAAGTACAGACATTTCTGATGTATACGTCAGTAGGCAACAAAGTGTAAAACACACAAAGAGCACAGCACTCTTGTGAACGTGCGCAATATACTGTTCTGAAGAGAACAAACTGTTGAATAAAGTAATTTATGTTTTACGTATGCACAAAAGTATTCTTGTAGCTTGAATATTTTCCAATTAAAAAGCAAATGTCCTGTTAATTTCTAGCAAGTCATCCAAAATGATTTAGATCAACACAGATTTAGCTCAAATTCTTCTTTAATGGCAGTCAGTGATGATGTTTTTTAGAGATCACATGCAAACAAGTCTTGATGACACACTGAGGTCCTGTGAAGCAAAATGATCGATCTGTGTTAGAAATTTAACGTTAGTTACAATATTATGAGCTTTAATCCACAGCCTGGTAAACTGTTCTTGGTGAACGTGCGAATGTAGTCCAATTATAGTCCAGTCGATTTGATGACAAATGTGTGCATTGGACAGGAAGTCCGGTCACCAGCCCTCACACATTCATCAGTAAAACGACCGGGCTACAATCAGACTACATTCTCCAATGTGCTAAAATCTGTTTGACCAGGCTTTGGATTAATATTGTATATAAGGTTCAATTTCTTACACTGATTGATCATGTTGCTTCACAAGACCTCAGTGTGTCATCATGAGCCATGGCCATTGATTTGGACTTTCTTGTATGAGTTTGTTTTTAATCTTAAAAGATTGTCAGTATGACCCAGGACCACAGATTAAGCTCAAAATCTTCTTTAATGTTTTACTGAAGAAAGGCACCTACATCTCGGATGACCTGTGGGTGAGTAATATAACAGGATATATTCATTTTGGGGTGAAAAATGGCTTTAATTTCAACTTAATTTGTATTCTGAAGGTGAACATGAACTAAAAATTTAAGACATTGACCACTTTTAAGTCTTCTAGTACTTCAGCATAGTTTTTGGAGTATGAAACATGAAGCTCTACTGTAATTACACAGAAAACAAGTAACCAGTGCTGTTTGGCTTAATTCCTATTTTGACCTTCCATGAAAGAGAGGGAGTGTATCAGGTGGAATGAGGTGGAGTCAGTCTCAGTGACCGAATCAATCACTCATCATTCTTACTTGTTGTTGTTGATATCTTCAGCAAATGGTGAAATAGCAGAAATAGCAGTAGATTGTACTGGTTGCTCCTTTGTTATGAAGAGTACAAAATGCATGTAATGGAGGCCAGCTTGCGAAGTGCAGGTAAACCTCACTCCTCTGACCTCAAAATGTGCTCTAGCAACAGAAGCTAGAGGCCATGGTCTTTAGAGCAACCGACTCCCATACAAAGAATTGCCAGTTCGATTATAGCTCAGACCAGGTTGGGTGCAGTAGGACTGGTGGGTTACATACAGTTCTGCATATATTGTATGGTTACATGGGGGAAAAACAACCTGATTTAATTATTTTTCTTCTTTAATATTCCAAGTAAGAAAAATATTGGTTTGGTATGGCATGAGGATGAGTAAATGTGAATTAAAAGATGGTTTTATATATTTGTTTACCTGTTGTTGTTGATATAATCTTCAGTGAGCGATGCTTCAGCTGAGATGCCAATGATCTGGATTTTTCCATACTTCTTTGAGTCCCGTATCCTTGAGTGTTTCCCCTCTTTCTCTATGCTGGATTACCAGGTAATGTAAGAAGAATATTATATTAATGAATGAAATAACACATGAACCGAACAGGGAGTAAAAGTGCAATGTTGTTTATTTGCTCTCAGGTCGATTATGATAACCACCCTCTGTATAAACATGGAAAGACGGGCCGTAAACAATCACCTGTTCGACTTTTCACCAATCTGAGCCCCAAAGATATCATTCTACCAGAGGCTGAAGGTTACAGGTGCATTTAAAACACATTCCTTCTTCATAATACTTCCAGGTTTGTTTGACCCAAGGCAAAAGGCATTGTTTTAGGAGGAGCCGAACTTTTAAAAACGACCACCGATGTCACTCTGTTAAATTCTGAAAAGCCATACTGCGCTGTTGTGCAGGAAGTGGTCACATTTTTTCAAGGTTTTCTCTGTGAGGAGGGAGGAGACAAGATAGCCACGATAACAGATGCACTTTTGGAGGCCTCATGCAGTTACCAACCAAAAGTTTCTATTAATGCTATTCAAACAATAAGCAAAGGACGCATGTGCAACCTTTTTATTATAGTGCACTCAGCTTTGACTCAGAGGAGAAACAAATGTGTGTGTTTATATCTCTCTCTCTCTCTCTCTCTCTCTCTCTCTCTCTCTCTCTCTCTCTCTATATATATATATATATATATATATATATATATATATATATATGGATTTAGTGATTTTGGGGGTCCTAAGCAACTCTCCAGCATAGGGCCCTAAGTTCTGAAATGCACCCTTTCTACTTTTATTCAATTTTAATTTATTTAGCTGTTTTTTTATATCGCTCAATCTTCTTTTCTACGTTTTATCATAATGTAAAATTCACATTTTAAATAATTAGAAGTGTTAAAATTAATTTACAACTAAAAGCAATAATGTATTTTTTTTTATAAATTTGACTGCTGGACTGCTCCATGATTAAGGGTGGTGGATATTATAACATTATAATGCTATATTTTACTATATACATTGTATAAGTGCTATACAAATAAAGGTGAATTGAATTGAATATATTAAGTAATATTTCATTATGTAAAACATATATTTGTTTGATTCCCGATACAAAGAAAATTATGTTATATATAGTTTATAGACATAATTTATACTTCTCGATATTTTATCTGGGGCCCCCAAATGTCCTGGGGCCCTAAGCGGTCGCTTACCTTGCTTAATGGTTAAATCCGCTCCGGTCAACACGTCACCATTTTTCGCAGAAAACATATTTCTAATGGTGCTGTTGACTTTAAGTTTACGTTTACAAATTAAGTTGTGTGAAATAAAATGAAATGATGCAGGGAAAAAGTATTGAACACACGAAGAAAGAGGTGTAAAAGGGCAGTGAAAGCCCAGACAGCAGCTGAAATCTCTCAGTAGTTATTCAGCAACCCTCTGCCTTTCCTCAGTGTAAATGAATATTAGCTGCTTCAGTCCAGCATTTACATTATCAGGATGATGAATATGAAACCAGGGTGGACATTTCAGCAAGACAATGATACAAAACGCAACAAAAGGAAACTCTTGAATGGTTTCTGAAAATATTCCTGAATAACATTAATGTTAAACTGTTAGGAAACAAATATGTATGTAAGTTTTACAGGCTAAAATTACAAATTAAATACTAGTAATCATTATTACATTGCATTGCATTATATTCTTATTCATTTCATGTAAATATATATTTCAATACAGTTTCTCTGGAATATAGAAGAAATACTCTTCCATTTGTACTTTTTTTAGCTTATGTAGAATTAGAAATTTCAGTGAATCCATTTTTAATCTGATTTAATCTTAAAAGAATGTAGTTTTAACTATTAAAAATAACAAAGAGGTTATTCATCAGCTTTATTTTAATTGAAAATGAATTGTTCCTTTAATAAGCTCGCATTCCACTGGGTCCATTCCTGGAATTACAAAATCCCATATTCTAGGTTAAATATGCACTTAATCGTTCATTTACTTCTTGAATGCCGTTTTTAATAAAAGTTATATAAACTCCATTAATCCCAATTAGCCACTGATGTTTCTGAATCTTCTTCAGATTTTGCAGTATTTGTGAGAGGTGTGTGTCAGCAGGAAACAAACACTGCCCAAAATGTGACACGTGCCCATCAAAGGTAAAAGCTCACGTTTAACTCAAAGTGTTTAAGATATGAGCAGATTCAATGATGTTTTCCTTTTCATCTCACAGGATGGAAGAGAATGGAGACACTGTGATGAATGTGAACGGTGCGTGAAGCCTTGTAAGTGAGCAGTCATTTGAGTTCATTGGACTGAATGTTTCCAGCAGTGTTTATTCTTGCTTTCAGCACTTACTTTTAACTGTTTTTCTCTGTCCAGCGTGGCGTCACTGTTCCTCTTGTGGTCGCTGTGCTCTTCCCGATCACCCCTGTGGTCAGAGGCAAACCGGCTGTTTCAAATGCGGCAGCCAAAAACACAAACTCAGAGGATGTCCTAAGAAACACAATAAACGGTGAGTAAAAGTCATTAAAACAAACTAACAACTTTCATGATTTAAAATGTACACTTATTAGATTAAAATAAACTTAAACTGAATAATTTTTATATATATATATATATATATAATAATACTTAAGCTAGTTGTCATACAATTCACAAGCTCAATTCAATTTAGCTCTTGTGCTTTAACTGTACTAAATGTGCGTGAGGATGCAATAAAAACAGCATGAACATAAATAAATTTAAAAAATCAATTATTTTGCCATTAGCATTGCTACTACTAAAATAACACTGGTGTGAGCTCTAAGAAAGCTGTAGACATCGAGTTCCATAGTAGGAAAAATTTATATTATGGACGTCAATGGTTACCTGGTTCTTAATGGTAATGGTTCTTCAAAATATCTTTTTAAATTCAAAACGGTTTGGAACAAATAAAGGTTGACAGAATTTTCAGCTTTGGGTGAATCATCACTTTAAAGAAATCATGATTAGAATGAAAGCACCATATTTTATACAACTGTGCATAAAATAGTATTCACAGGTTTAAGTCAGACCCCCTTAAAGGGAAAGTTCATGTTCATAAAGAGATTTATGGCTTATCTTCTGTTGAACAGACAAGAACACATTCTCAAGAATGTCTAAAAACGGTTCCTTGACTTCAATAGTATTCTTTTTTTTTTTACTATGAAAGTCAAAGGCTACCGGATTCCAACCTTCTTCAAATTATCTTCTTTTTTGTGTCCAACAAAAAACAGTGTTACCACTTCAGGGTGCATGGCGGTAATTATTACAATCACAGCTAGTACTATGCCACATATGGCACTGAAGGCCCAGCGAGGTCCCAGGATGGTGTAGTAGTGGGAAATAAACACAGGCCAGAGGGTCCGCGTACCACTTCCTGATGCAATTAACCATCCCATGTAAATGGCCTGTGTTTGCAAACAATTGGGGAAGTTGGTTAATCATAATAAACATTTTTGTTAAACTATATTAATAAATTTATCATTAATTAATACATTTTTACAAAACTTTGCCAAAAATGAAATAAAACATTTGTAAAAATACAAAAGTGTATATAAAATAAAACCGTATTAAACATGTTATTTTAAATAAATTTAAATAAAAAGGAACCTTTTAATCTCACAATTATGACATTTTTCTTCATAATTCAAAGGGAAAATATTACAGAATATTTTCAAATACTGAAAAAAAAAAAAATTTCAGTTCCCATAGAAAGTTCACAATCTCATTTCCATTTAGCTCATGTACTAAATAAACGTTATAAACTAATCATACTTTACCATATTTGCTGGAGATACAGTATGTATGTATGTATGTATGTATATATATATATATGTGTGTGTGTGTGTGTGTATATACACATACATATACACTGTATCTCCAGCAACTCCTTTTTATATATTTTTTTCAAGATTTTTCTATTAAACAACAACTTCGCTTCTCACAACTTTTAGGAAGTTTGTAGGCTATAAATGTTAAAAAAAAAACTGTAATTTGGTTAGTGAACCCTCATAAATGTATGCAAAATAGCTGGACTAATTCTAACATTGCCTCCTAAATATCACTAAACTTCTCCAGACATTCAGAATCATCAGTAAAGATGCTGTACACACAGTATTAATAAGTTGTTTGTACATGAACAACAGTGATTTCAGCACTAAAATAAACTGGTTCTTCAAGTCTTTTAATAGGTATACCATGCTCTTATATACATTTTGCCAACAGAATGCTTGTGTCGGATGACCACGGCGCTCCAGGCCTGTCGAAACACAAAGCAGGCAAATCCAGAGCTAAGAACAAGCGGAAAAGAAGAGCTACATAATCTCACACGCAGTGCATCATGGGAACAGTGGTTTTGTGGCTGAAAATTCATCATAAAAGTGTGAAACAGTGATCTGGTGTTAAACCTGTATGTATAGCAGAAGGCTGTTGTGGAATTACCGCCATAGTTGTTGTTTCGCCATCTTGGTTATGCGTTCATCACAAGATCATCATACAGTAAAACCTTCTCAGTACTAATGACAGGCTGTGTGAACAAACCTCACGAACAGACTTCAAAGATGCTTTGTTCAGAGGCCATCTGTGGATAAAACTATAAATCTCATTGACATATTCTTAGAAAATGCATATGGTGTGTGCTAATAAAATTTCATGTGAATATTGCAAAAATCGATTCATCGATGTTATCTTTTCATGAAGAACAAATGCATTATTAAATTATTATGTACACGCTGAAAAAAACAGACTCCTGGAAGCACACCATACCTCACGTCTTTAAAAACATTAGTTTATTACAGGTGTTCAGGAAAAGTCTATACTGTGCTTTAACACTCATCAATCACCAGTGATCATATTAAATCTTCAGGATGCACCCAAAGTCAAGTAATGCTCAGAACATAGTGTACATTAAGCTTAGTGTTATTAAAAACAAACTTCAACATCGACTTCAATCAGTGCAGGAATTTGAACGTGTGTTAATATTTAACAGTAACAGGAATTCAGTTTATTAGCAACAATTATTAAAACCAAAACAATCAAAATCCGTTAAGTGTTTGCTTAAACAACCGCATAAGCCTGCGATACTTCATTAACTCATGGAGCTGCCAAATATAGTCAATACTGTGGTTTCTTCACGTCGCTCTATTTAGATTGTGCCACTGTCTGCGTTTTTAAATGGTGACATGATTCATGTCATTCTGCTCCAATAGTAGATCAATTCACAGCTTAGTTAATAGTAGTTTATATAATGATATTTACATTTAAATGGAAGACAGTCTACTTAAAGGGATAGTTCACCGAAAGGAAATAAACATTTGCTCACTGTTTACTCTCCCTCGAGTGGTATCTTTAGAAGTTTCTTCATTCTGTTGAACACAAAAGATGATGAGATTTTAAAGAAAGCTGTAAAGATCGAGTTCCATAGTAGGAAAAATAAATACTATGGAAGTCAATGGTTACAGGTTTCCAGCTTTCTTCAAAATATCTTCTTTTAAAAGTAGAAAAGGGAGGAAAGGAGTAAATTCTGACAGAATTTTCAGCTTTGGGTGAATCATCCCTTTAAAGAAATCATGATTAGCATGAACGTGCCATATTCTATACAACTGTGTATTAAATAGCATTCACAGGTTTAAGTCAGACCCACTTAAAGGGTAAGTTCATGTCCATAAAGAGAGAGTTCACCAAAAATAAGCTACAATTATGTCATTATTTGCTTAACTTCTGTTGAATAGGACAGAAGATATTGTCAAGAATGTCTGAAAATGCTTCCTACTGACTTCCATAGTATTCTTGTTCCTACTATGGAATTAAAAGGCTACCAGATTCCAACATTCTTCAAATGATCTTCTTTTTTTGTGTCCAATAAAAAACACAAAGATTTGTTACCACTTGAGGGTGAGTACATATTTATGTTTAGGTGAACTGTCTCTTTAAGAAGTAGGTGGGGAGGGCACCTGTCAGTCATGCCATCATTCCACTATCCGTCCATGCCTTATGGAGAAGGCGACGAGACGCTTGTACATGGTGCTGAGCATAACAATCGCAGCTAGTACTATGCCGCATATGGCACTGAAGGCCCAGCGAGGTCCCAGGATGGTGTAGAAGTGTGAAACAAAGACAGGCCCGAGGGTCCGCGCGCCACTTCCTGATGCAGTCAGCCATCCCATGTAAACTCCCTGTGTTTGCAAACAATTGGGGAAGTTGTTTAATCGCCATGTTGATTTGGTTAGAGGTTTAGTAGAAAGTGTTTTACCTGTGGTTTGGGCCCCAGTATCTTTGAGTATAAAGTGTAGGACATGACGTTGCATGTGGGATAGCCCACTCCGATCAGGATGTCAGAGGTGATGTACTGTGAGAGATGAATTACAGGGGTGAACAAGCACCAGGTCTGTTCGGACGGGCATCCAGTGGGCTCCAGGGAACTGTTTGAGGTTGTGTTGGGTGCCAGTTGTATTGATGGTATAGTGTTATTATTAATGTCTGTTGATAAGGAGGAGATAAATACAAATGTAATATATTTATTATGCAATATAAACTACCCCCCAGAGGTTTGGGTTTATTATGTTCTGTGTTTTAGAGTAGTAGTATGACATTTTATTACAATTAAAAAAGAACAACTCTGTTTGGATTCAATTTTAAATGTTAATTATTCCTGTGAGTTCATTACTCGATCTTTAATCACATGATTATTCAGAAATGAGGTGTTAAAGGTGCAGTAGGTGATTGTCTTCAGGAATTTTTTTCGTTGTGTTGGTTAAAAGTCTCTTTACATTCCAATAGTAATAATGAAAGTAAATGATCTAAATGTATTTATATGTATTTTTATATTTCTGAGTGAGGCATAAATCTAAAAAATGTTCATCCAATTAAATATTGTCGGCTGATAATTCCCATAATTCTGATAAACAGCTCAAAGTGTCTGTCAACAAATGTAGTTTCGTACATCTGTGCACCCCGTCTGTGCAGATCCACCATTTGCGCGTTCACGTGCACATGAGAGAGAGTGACAGCAGTAAAATCAAATGCTGAATAAAAATGTTAAAATCCTGAATCAATATTGGAGCTACCTTTTGCACGCTGGAGGAAGGATGACACCATGGCTGAAGTATTTTTTTATACAGGTAATGTTCTCTTTTAAAACTCTTTTAGTCACACAAGCTGATGTAGATTGTGTTGTATTATGAATGGGTTATATGCACAGAAGTGTTCAGCCACTGAAATCTTCCGGCAAAAGATTGATGTGATTATTATTAATTTCATAAGGGACCTTTTACAGCATCCATAATGTAGATTTTTATTTAGTTTAACAAAAGTAAATAGCGCTATTCCGCCTAGCCTGCTTTACATTTTTGAACAATGACAACTTGTGATTATTTACCATACTACTCTGAATATTCGGTCTGAAATAGCATGCAAGTAGTGTAACTTCTGCACGCTGCCAGCCAACCACTAAGCATACAATAGTCGCTTTAAGACAAAGCGTTGTAAATTTTAAGTTTTGCTTACTACACAACTGAAAACGTGCTAGATATAATACAGTTTTTCGTTCAGAATTGTAGTATTATAAAGTACTATAAAGCTTTCTAACTGGAGGATGACATGAACTAGTGGGTTGTCTATTGTCGTCTTGAAGGTGTGCATTCGTGATATCATCAGGCGTAGCTTTGAAGGACAGGGGTGGGACTGTTTTATTATGCTTTATAATGCTAAGATATTATGCTAATCTATTAGCATTTTTGTAGAAACAGAATAATTATCCACATCTTTCAATACATTATAAATTAATACAATATAAAAATCATGTGGAATACAAATATCAAATTCTGATATGTAAAACATTTTTGGCACAAAACTTTTAATTGGTACTGTATTGATGTAAATTATAATAGTAAAGTTTAACATTTGTAAAGCATGTTCAAACACAAGAGAATACATGATTTAACATTACTAGCACGAATTAGCTTATTGCTATCTTAAACATGGCTAACATATTTGTTTCATGTTGTTAGCGTGTTTCACTACATATAGCTTGTTTGAATTAGCACATTGGTAGCATGGTCCAAACATATTTAACATGCTATTAGTCTGTTTCTAACATGTTGCTTACATGAATTATCACTATACTAGCATACTTATGACATGGTTAATGCATGAATTGGGCGGCATGGTGGCACAGCGGGTAGCACTGTTGCTTCAGAGCAAGAAGTTTGTTGGTAAAACTGTTTAAAAAAAATTGGTTAAAACTAAATTGTCCATAGTGTATGTGTGTATGTCCTGGTCCTCCAGGTTGCGGGTTTAGAGTTGGACTAACAGCCCACCTAATAAAAATTGGATGTTACGAAACACCAACATGGTGCGGCTAAATATCAACTTCGATATAAATGGCTCACACATGAATTAGCAGGTCACCACTATCTTATGACACATAGCTAATCATAACACTATACTAATAAAAAAATCTAAACGTTAGTAACATTTCCTACCACATTTACCACAATGTTGACATTAGATTGTTGTTTGCATGTTTTGAACTGTTAACTGGAGACCATGGTTTAAGTGTTGGACCATGTTTATATGTATTAACCAATTGGAAGTATATTTTTAACATAATTTGACATGTTATTAACTTCTATTACCATGATGTTAGTTAGCAGATTTGAACTTTTCTTAGTTGCTGAGATTCCTTACCTGTCCACTGTATTTTAGGATATTGATTTCCCCATGGCAACAGCACAAAAAACCCTACAAATATGAGAATCAAGCCTCCAAGCAGCAGTGGCCGATCTCCTACCCTGAAAAACAAACACTGATTTTATCTGAAATCAGATTACTCAGCCTGTAAGTGCAACAAGAGGAAGTCAAATACTAGCAGTCAAGTATATGTTTGATTTATCATAAGAAAACACACAAGGTGGATTTATGACTGGTTACAATGAGATCAGAGCATTCTGTCCTTCAGTAAAGTACAGTTTCCATTATTAGTCAGAAAAAGCTTCATTTTATAACCAATATGCACAAGGCTAAAAAAAGATGACAAAATAAAAGACCTGTAACTTTATCTGGTTGTGAAAAACGGGGTGTGATTTTGAAAAGCATTTTGGGATAATACTGCAATTTAGAAATACAGCAAAACGCTGTCAGTATATATCTAATAGCCTACATTTCATTAGTATTAAGCTATTAAAAATCTAAATCATAAATTTTCTTTCTTACCGTGCTGAAACTACTTTTACCACCAGAAAGACGAGGATGGACTCAAAGCCAATGGCAGCCAATATGATGCCATTATACAAAACAGCTTCCTTTCTTGTCCATGCAAACATGTCCATTGACAGAGGAGTAGATATACTGCAGGCAAACGATGCACATAATTAAAATAAGCATTAAACTTAAATATGAGTGAAGATTTGAGGATCACCACTTACGTTTCAAACACAGCAAAAATGAAGAGAATAATGAAGAAAAGGATGTTAGATGTGAACACTGCGATCTGGTCGATATTACCTTGAACCTCTGGAGTCACATCTACTCTCTCTGAGGGCAGAAAGATGATGGACTACTTTAAAACACTGAACACAATGGCAATGCATAAGTATACTGTTAAAATAAAGCTGTACAATTCTGAATAAACTAAAAATCAACATTTTCTGTTTAAAATAAAAGTTATGATTTTCCAACTCTAAATAGCTCTTCTGACTACTTTTTTTTTGCAATCTATTTTCATTCATTAAATTTATTCATTTTCCTTTGGCTTAGTACATTATTTATCAGGAGTAACCGCAGTGGAATGAACCGCCAACTATTCCAGTATGTAATACGCCAGGGATTCTCAACCAGTGGGCTAAAGCAAAAGTATCTGTGTATTTTTGTGTAAACCATTTAATATATCTGCATAGTTGTCCAAATTAAAGTCATTTGAGTGTTTTATAATATAAACTTGCATATGAGCTTTAGAAGCACTCTGGTGGAGCTGTTCACTGTTCCTGTCAGGGATCTCCCAATAATACCCAGCAGCAAACTCAACCGCCATCAGATTGATGCGTTTCAACAGATTTAGGCTGTTTTTAGACTGTATTTTACATTTGGCTGTTTATTTTTGAATAGTAGACAAATATAGAATATATCACTATAGAATATATTCTTAAAAATTTTTTTTTAAAATTATATATATATATATATATATATATATATATATATATATATATATATATATATATATATATATATATATATATATATATAAATTGTTAATAATAATTGTTAATAAATAAAGGTTTAAAAAAGCATTTCATAGAGAAAATGTCAGACAGGTGGGCCTTCAAAAATTGATTGGAGAAAGAAGTGGGCCCCGAAGTGAAAAAGGTTTAGAACCCCTGTTTTTATGCAATTTTATGCCTTCCAGTGGCAACCCAGTACTGGGAAACACCCATACACTATGGCCAATTTGTGTGGAGAATAGGGCTGCACGATCTTGAAAAAATCTGATATTGCAAGGTTTAATTTTTCTGCAATAAATATTGGGATACGAATAGTTTCACAATATGTTTTGAACAGCACTATTTGATGGTTTTCTGGGGACTCTAACAGTAAAGATATTTTCTAGTCCAAATATCTTAAAATTCTTATATCAAGTAAAAATATTGTTTTGTTTTTAACTTAAGAAGAAATAAGTCCAAATTTGTTGTTTCTTAAAACAAGTAAATAATAATAACAACAAGTGAAATAATCTTGTTATACAGTAATTCTGTAGCTCCTGGTCAACTAAGACTCAACATTGCACATATTGCAATGTGACTATTGCGAATGTGCACATTGCGATATCGATGCCGGAACAATATATTGTGCAGTCCTAGTAGAGAACATGCAAACTCCACACAAAAATGTCAACTGGCCCAGCCGGGATTTGAACCAGCGACCTTCTTGCTGTGAGGCAACAGTGCTAACCGCTGAGCCACTGTGTCGCTGCAATCTATTTTCCAAAAAAAAAAAAAAAGTTTTTTTCAATATCTAATTATTTAACAGTTGATCAATCAATGACTCAATCATATATATTTAAATCAGTGTTTTTTTTGGGGGGAGGGTAATTTCTCGCTTGAATAAATGATTCAGAGGCAAATGCATGTTTAATATTTTCTTGAAACTGATAACTTCATTTAAAGCATTACGCTTCTTTCAAAACGTCATTTACTTTGATGTGATCACTACCTTCGATATCAGTGTTTATACCTGACCTATAAACTCATCTAGCATATCTGTGGTAATTTAATTGGGTGTGTATTGGGTGGGTGGCTAAAGAATTCGAAAACATTTACAGGACTTGCCTTCTGGAGTGTAGTTAATAGGACGGATTCTGTTCCCATGGTCATCCACAGAGTGCTCCCTAAATCAATAAAAGCTTTTTCAATTCTATAGATTGGATTTAAATCAAGTACATTCACATACACTGTAAAACAAAAAAAGTTGACTCAACTCCAAATTGTAAGTCAACTTGCTGCAGAGCTTTTTTGAGTTGACTCCACTTTCAACCCAAGTACTGCACTTGACTCAATTTAAGTTATGTAAACTTAAAAATGTCCTGAAGCTGGTTGCCTTAAAATTTTAAGTTGAGTCGACTTTTCTTTACGGTGTAGTATGCAAACCGGTATTTAAAAACAAAATCAAACACTCAGTGTATTAATATTTAAATGTTATCATTTACTACATACTTTAGTACATCATACTACAGTGCGGCTGTCAGATGCTGTAAAAACTTAGGGTAAATTATTACCTCAAGACTAAAATAACCAGCAGAATGTTAATGACCCCAAAGCAGGCCGCCAACAGCGCTGGAGCCGTGTACATATTAACCTGAAGCTTGATGACATCCACACTCACGCCGGTTTCTCCAATGAATGACAATACGGCCTGCAGAGCTGGAAAAAGGACAAATTATGTTAATTCACTTTATTAAAGGGGCTATGGAAGAATGTGTGTAGATTAACTAGAGAGCCTCTCTCTACCTTTCTATCACAAATAAAAAACAATGCTTATAGAAGTGGTTCTCAATTCGGGTCCCAAAGCCCCCCGCCCTGCACATTTTGTATGTCTTTCTTACTGAAGACACCTAAATCAGATCATCAGTTCATTAACAGAAAGATCCATGAACTGATCCCTGTGTCAAATAATAAAGACATACAAAATGTGCAGGGTGGGGGGACCCAAGGACCGGAATTGAGAACCACTGCTTTATAGAATGTTGAAGACAATCCATAAAGAGCCATTCTGTACTTTAATGTCACTGTGTCTAAGAAAGAGAAGGGTTCTAACATCCAAGGCAAAAAAAAAGGAACTTCAGGACTAAATAATGTATCGGTGCTCTTTGGTTAGGGATTCTGTTAAGCAAGCAAATAAGTCTAAAAAGTCTGCGTGAACTTGACGTTGCTGAGACTTTTATTTTAGTATGTTAATGAGTTTCCAACTGAAACTGAATATTGAGTAGAGGGTGGTGCTTTGGTTTGCACATCATTCACTCATAGCAAACTAATGGTAAAAGGGGCATGGTTAAGACCACTGATATACAGTTGCTATGGAAGCCAACAGAAAAGAATTCAACAAAAGGATGGCCACTCCACACATGGAAGCCATTGGTCTGAATTTGATTTAAGATCTTTTTTTTTTTAGATAATCTTCAATCAAATCTGATCATTTGCTTTTGCTTTGGAGTGACGGTCCTTCTCACAATGTGAGCTAGCAAAAATAAACATTGTCAATTCTGATTGTACATGGACTTTAAAAAGCCTTTATTAACAGGGCCAGTGTACTAAAAACTGTACGCATGCACCGACGCATTCTAACTGACTTGCCTTCATTAAGGTAACAAATTGTATTTTAGCTATTTAAATGTTAATGCATACTGCAAATAACTTTACACAGACCTGGGCCGAGTATAAAGCCGAGAGCTTGACAGGCACTCATGTTCGCCATTGCACTGGTTCTCTCCTTCAGGGAAGTGGCACCAGCCACGTAGGACCTCACCACTGCTACATTACCTGGAGGACAGAAAGACAGCAAAGAAATCAAATACTTTGACTTTGTTTGATGCATCTGCAAGTGCTGCATAGTTGTACAAATAAACATTTATTAAACAATATATTGTTTATCAATCAAAATCCTATCAAAATCTACATTTTTAAAATGAACATTGAAAGGAATCTGTATGATTCTTTTTTTAAAAACTGCATTTATTCAGTGGTAACAAGGCTGAATTGTGTTGAATCTTGCAGATTTTGTGCTCAAAACCATTTTATTTGCATAATTATTGTACCATTTACTTTTCTGTAAAGTCCTGGTAATCTTTTTTCAGAGTTGTTACATGAATAAAAAGTTTTAAAAGACAGCATTTATGTGAAATACATCATACTGTACTACAAATACCTTTACTGTTACCTTTGATCAATTTAATGAATACATTTCTATGTATTAATTTCTTTCAAAATATTGTTGTTTTTTTTATTTACCTGCTCCGATACCCACAAATGTGCGAGCCAAAAGCATGTGAATCTGGTTGTGTGAGGGAGGTAGGTTGACATAGGAGTAGTAAATGTTGGCCGAGACGTTGATGAATATAGAGCAGACTAGAGGTTCCCTCCGAGGCCTGTGATTGGACCATAATCCAAAGAAGGGCGAGGCCACCATTTGACCCAAACTATATGCAGCAACCACCCAACCCAAAAAACTGGCATCAGCATTTTCATCGATCTAAAAAGAAAAAGCATGATTAATGAACTTACAATATACAGACCAAAAGGACTTGACAGTTCAATTAAACATCCATTAATACAACTGGACTTCCACATGAATTGGACTTTGCTGCAGACTTTGATTTCAGTTGGATGATGCATTTTCAACTGAAACAGAATATTGAACAGGGGGATGGGTATTATTTTTGCACTGCTCCTATCATGTTTCATTTGCAGCAAACTAGCGGATTGAAGGGCGTGAAATATTTCACTCAAACTGATGACAGAGAAAGATCATCATTTTTAAGATTAACTTGCACAGACTAATGCTACGGTCACACTGGGTTTTTTCTCCCATAGACTTCCATTCATACGCACGCGAATGCGTCAGACCGCAAACGTAAGGTCATGCGTCAAGTTTTGCATGTTGCTGCGGTGCAAAGTTCAAGCTTGGTGAACTCTGACCTGCGAAATCGCATCATTTGACTGCGTGAGACCAATCGAGGATCAAAACAGGACCTCTCTGGACAGAAATTTAAAACATGGAGCAAATCGCTGGCTTTTTAATGTCTAATCATCTTGTTTAATCCCGCCCCTTTTCGCAGCGCCGTACGACAGAATTTCGCACACACAAAGCCCAGTGTGACCGTAGCTTAATGGTTCAGACTAACAGTGACTACGTTTACATCAACATCAGTAATAGAATTATTTGCCTTTGTTGTGACTATCCTTGATTGAAATTTCAAATTAGTCACATCTTGGGTCTGCTGAGGGGTTTAGACGCTTCCTTAGCAAATAATACATGGCACGACAAGTCTTCATTTGTGGCTGTTTATTGTAGAGCTTGTTTGAACAAAAACTGATATGAAATAAACAAAATCAAACAACTTTGGTCATCAAACACTGAAGGTAAGGTCTAAAGACCATGTGCTCCCAGCAGGCCAGTAGGCCACATCCAGGCCTTTTAAGCTTCCGCTGGCCTGTAGGGGGTGCAAATCTCCAAAATAAATCAAGATTAACACAAATCTTTAAATAAAATAAACAAATGGCTCCTACAGCCTTAATCTAAAAAAGACAATAATATGGTAATAATAATAATATGATAATTTCTTGATCCCATTTACAAGTTACAGCACAGAATTCGATTAACGTCATTGTGTCACCACGCTATCCACATTTCCTCCGCAGTTTTTTAATTTGTCAACTTTAACTGCAGTTTGGCACTTTCACTTTAATTCAGGAACATGTATGCATGGCCCCCCGTGACAGACGAGTTATTGGATGCGAGTATGAACTGCTGGAGGAGTGTTTTTTTAATGGAATTTGATCCCGCACACCGTATAGGGAAAAAAACTTCCGCATTTGTCGATGCAGGTGTCTGTGGTCTGTGGTCCACTGACTCCATAAGTGCAGAGAATAGTGTCAACCAGCCGTGTGTGTATAGACTATCCTATCGCAAAATGCTAAGAAAATCCGACACAACGGTAATAGTTTGATTAAAGTGTTTACATGTCTGTACTGCACATCAATAATGCATATCTTAATTAGATTTCTGTTTAGATTATGACTTTAGTTGGATTAAGGTAATCAAAAATCGTTGTTTACATGGTAGACTCTTAATCAGACATTCGTCTTAATCATATTAAATTCGGATAATTGGTGTCCATGTAAACGTAGTCAATGTGTGTGAGCAAAAATTTTTTTCATTTTTCTGTTCTTAATCCTTTAAATTTCTATGGATTTGTTGTGGTTTAAGGAGAAAAAAAAATATATATATATATATCACTGCAGCTTAACTTACAATAAAATAAAGTCAAAATAAGAAGTAGGTATATAGATATGTAGATATAGATATATATAGATATAGATAGGTACACACAGATATATACATATTATATTTTACACACAGAGTATATATTATATTTTACACACAGAGTATATATTATATATATACACACACATAGACATATATATACACACACATAGACATATATATATATATATATATATATATATATATATATATATATATATATATACAAATACATACATACATACATACATACATACATACATACATACATACATACATACATACATACATACATACATATATATATATAGAGAGAGAGAGAGAGAGAGAGAGAGAGAGAGAGAGAGAGAGAGAGAGAGAGAGAGAGAGAGAGAGAGAGAGATATATATATATATATAAAAATTAAATATATATAAAATGCCAATATAAAACTGTCAACTGTGCTCCTAAATGTTTGACTAAATTTATTTTTTTAAATAAATGTAAAAGCAATAGTAATAATTTAAAGAAACATTTTTATTGCCCCCAATAACTTTTTCGAAAATCCTTTCACTCCAACCCTAATCAAGTACACCTGAACCAGCTAATCATTTTTTCAAGATCACTAGAAAGCTACAGGCAGGTGTAACTGATGATAGGGCTGCACAATAATGCGAAAAACTGTCATTGCAATATTGATTTATTTATTTTTTTTTAGGGGTTTTCACCTTTATTTTTGATAGGAGAGTGGAGATTTACAGACAGGAAGGTATGGGGAGCAGAGAGAGGGGATGGGCTGGCAAAGGACCTTGAGCCGGGAATCGAACTCGGATCACCGTGCGCATCTCGGTGCTATGTGTCGACGTGCTAACCATTAGGCTATTTGCGCCGACCAATATTTTGTTTTTGTGATGTATATTGCAATATAAATATAATTTCACAACATGACTTAATTTGGAAGGAATTCATAATTTTACATTGATTGGGATGATTTATTTATGAGAGGGAATCTGCATAAAATGAATAAATTGACACACATTTATCATGCACAGTATATCATTTCTACATCAATATCACAATTATACGCAATGTTGAGTCTGGATTATAATTCACATTCATCACTTTCCAAGTGTTTTTTTTTTTGAGGCCTGTGACTGTGTGAGGGTTTTAAAAGCATTTAGGGATAACAAATTGTACCATTTGTAACATTTTGTAAGTTTTTTACCGTTAGTAATTTATTGTATTAAATTGTTTATAAAACTAAGACTATTCAGTATTATTTTACATTTGATTATTCAATTACTTTATACCTGAAATCACACATGTATACACAAAATAAAATAAAGCACAGATGAAAATAATACAACAAATATAAATACGAAATAAACTGTGCTTTATGATTTCCGGTGGAATCAAACAGTATCGACTAAGGGACAGAAATTCTAATAAAATGTAAAAGAATAATAATGTAAAATAACAATGTAACGTAATAATGAAAAATAACATAGTAATGTAATAAAAAACATTCACTTATTGTCTTCATTGTAGAAATAATTATACAATTAATCTTTGCTCAAGTGGTTTTGAATTGCTTGACATCCTGCTATGTGACTATTGCGGAATCGCACATTGTGATATCGATGCTGAAACGATATATTGTGCAGCCCTTATTAATGAGGATTGGCACTAATCCGCTTGTTAAGTTTGACGTCACGCGAAGCGGCTTCCAGGTTTAAGCGCTATATCAAAAACACTGTATGGGGAGACTCATCAAATGGTAATAACAAACGTTTACAAAGTGATGTAATACATTCGAAACTCACGATCGCAATATATTTGTCCATGCCTGATATAAAGTGATTTTTTTTTAAATAAATTGTTACAATTTTGGTATTTGTGATGCAGCAAGCCCAGAGACTGATGTGTACGCTATATAAAATTCACTTATATAAAATTAACTTTAATGTGTGATATGAATAAAATATGCTCATAAACGAATATTTTCTCAATTCAAATGAGTAGCAGCTTGAACCCGAAAACAGTATTCCATACGTCACCGATACGTCACGACTTAACAAGCGGATAAGGCTTTGCAGGACAATGGTCCTCCAGTAGCGTATGTGCCTATTGCTGTTCTTCAGCTCACACTTCTGCAAAGTCTGCACAGAAGATGTATTTGAGGAACAAATCTTCAAATTTAAACCCCAACAGATGGTTAAACTGAAGTTCACTGAATTTAAAACTGAGAAGTCGAGTTTCTGTCAAGCAACTTATCATTCTAAGACACGCTTCTTTGAAATGAAATGTATATACTGTAACTACTTCCCTTTTTCACTTCCATTTTTTCAAGAAAACAGCACAGGTAATTCTCTTCATTAAAAAAGATTCCAAGAATTCCAATAACACTTGATTCAAAAACCATGACATTATTGTCATTGAATTAATGGTAATTTACTTACTGATATTTTCACATCTTTTAAATATTATGTTTACCCATTTTCAGATGAAGTTTCTAATCAAATAAAATGTATTAAAATGAGATGATTTATTATTGTGATGAATATGAAGCACAAGTCAGAATGACAGTGGTACATTATTTCACTCATGTTTTGTGCAAGGCAGTTAGGAGGGCTAGTACTGCTTTAGGTAGAATATAAAAAAGTAATTAAAAACGCAATACAAATTAATAAACAAAACTCAAATGACACAAATTACTGTAAATCAAACACAAGACTGTAGCTAGTAACACCACAGTTGAGGGTTTGATTAACAAGAAATGCATGAGCTTATAAAACATTTAACTTCCTAAGTGCAATGCAATAGGGTATATGCACAGCTAGTGTTTCTTCCCATACGGATAAACTTCCGGTGAACGATTAATGCGAGTTTACAGCATCGATGTTGTAATGTAATTAAAATATAATCAGTTAAATAGACTTCAGCATTCGTTTAGTCGTTGAAGCGTAAACTGAGATGAAAAGCCGTTTACATGCACGCGCCCGTCAAGATCAGCAGACGAGCACAGAAACTCCATTGAAAGTACTGGAGTAAAATAAATTTCCATATTTTAAAGACATGGCACGGAAAAATATCATTTAATGCAGTGCTTCCTGTACATTCTGAGACCCATTTTAAATCGTATATCCATCAGGACGTGAAGATCACTGATTTTTAAAGAAAACAGACTTTAAACGCGCCGACTTTGTAATTGCATCCAGTTAACCACAAACGTTTGATCCACGTTACTGCAAAATTAAAAGTCCTAGTGCTTACTTCTGCATAAACCCCATATTGAATATATAAATGCAAATAACTTACTTTCTTCAGATAGGGCCAAATTGAAGTGATGACAATTGTAAAACCTACAAAAAAAAAGAATGAAAAAATAAATAAATAAATAAATAAAAAAGCTATTACTAATACAAACATTAAATGTGCTTATATTTTGTACTATACAGCAATGCAATTAACCTGCAAATAATGCAAATAACAATTATTCTGCTACCTAGGAAAACAGCTATGCATACAGCAAGCTTCTAATTACACCTTTACCTCTTTTATGAGGTTTGAAGGCATAAAATGTGGAATTGCACAGTTAAACACGTCCTGACACTGCAAAATGATTTGGCAAGTTACAGCAGGTTTTCCACTCTAAACTGAATGGGTATTTTTAAGTTCATTGAACCAGACTGCAGAATGCATCTTCACAAAAGCTGCAAGGCAAATGTTAACTGATCTGACAGGTAATGTTGATGTGCAAACATGTTTTTCTCTTACCAACACTGCTAAGGAACATGGTGAAGTACATGACCCTGATGGATCTCCATCTGCTTCTGTCAGTATCTCCATCACTTAAAATAAAAAAGAAAGTTTTACATTTCAGTCTATATTTTTTCAATTATTCTGTGCATTAAAGAGATAGTTCACTCAAACATTTACTCATACTCAAGTGGTTATAAACCTTTATGAGTTTCTTCCTTATGCTGAACAATAGAGAAGATATTGTAACGAAAGCTGAAAACCGGTAACCACTGACTTCCAAAGAAGTAAGAACGAATAATAAGTCAAAGGTTTTCAGCTTTCTTCAGAATATCTTACTTTGCTTTCAACAGAATAAAGAAATTCAGACAGAGTTTACACAAGTGAAGGGTGAGTAAATGACAGAATTTTCAAACTGAATTTTGTTAAAAATCTGAATTACAACAATGGTTCCTTATATATGAAATACATTTTACTGAGGTAAAGTTGGCTTTATATCCGCTCATTCTGACTTTCTCCTTAATAATATCAGTTCAGAAAAGTATTATTTGGTAATTCTAAATAGTGAAATCGTTTTAGCATCCAACGACTATCAAATTACAACATTGTTCACAGTCAAATAAACAGTGCTAATGTTGTTTTGAAGTCATTCTTGCTTATGATTTTAGACCCAAAATTCAAAGTACCATGGTAAACACTATAGAAAGCATGTCAGAAGTTGTCACTGGATGAATGTGCGAATATAAAACCAACTTTACCTCAATTAAACCTTTATGAGTTCCTTTCCTATGCTGAACAGTAGAGAAGATATTGTGACAAAAGCTAAAAACCTGTAACCACTGACTTCCACAAAAGTAAGAACGAATAATAAGTCAAAGGTTTTCAGCTTTCTTCAGAATATCTTACTTTGCTTTCAACAGAAGAAAGAAACTTAAACAGATTTTACACAAGGGTGAGTAAATGACGACAGAATTTAAATTTTTAGGTGAACTGTCCCTTTAAATCTGAATTACGACAACGGCTGCTTATATATGAAATATATTATATTTAGGTAAAGTTGGTTTTATATTAGCACGTTCAGACTTTCCCCTAATAATATCATTTCAGAAAAGTATTATTTGCAAATTCAAAATAGTGAAATCGTATTAGCAGCCAACGACTATCAAATTACAACATTGTTCACGGTCAAAGAAACAGTGCTAATGTTGTTTTAAAGTCATATTTGCATGTGATTTTAGACCCAATATTCAAAGTACCATGGTAAACAAGAAAGCATGACAAGTTGTCACTGGATAAATGTGTGAATGTAAAACCAACTTTACCTCAATGGATATCATTCATATCTCTCCTTATTGAGCTTAATCTATTTTAGACTTATCATGTTATGAGCATTAGTGACAAAAGTGCCCTTGTGACGTGGAACACAGGCAACATTGTTAGTTTGAATGCTCAAGCCAAATACTTGCAATTCATATCTAAATTCGGAGCATTATTAACATAAAGTCGTGACATTTTACGTTATAAATTATACAATTATCACAAGTTAACGTTACCTTATAATCTCGCCTCTGAGAAGCGGAGTGTTTTCATCGGACTCCTCAAGTGGCATTATTATTAGTGACTAAGCAGCTCCTGGAAATGAAAGCTCATTGAAGCGCAGTTCTTGTTGTTTATAATTACTTCAACATGACTGAAAACTGTCTGGAGCTGCACAGTACGTATGTCGAAAACGCCTGCAGATCGATGTATAATATTCCCATTGTAGCGGTTTGTAGTAGAGCAGTGTAGGAGTAATTTAGCGTTATTCCGAACGGCGCCGTCTAAAGTCCATAGGTGTTGTTGATTCAGCGTAAACTTGAAACACACGTGAACAGAGAGAAACCATAGAGAAACAGAAAAACAACCGCTGCGGCTTCAAAATAAAAGCCCTTCAGCATCGTCCAAAGATTAAGCGGCTGCTTAGGGCCCCCAAATAAATACCTAGAAGTATAAATTATACCTATACATGATATAACAACATTTTCTATCATATTTTTTTATGATGAGGGCCTAAAAAACAGAAGTTTGATGTTTACTACATCTGCTCAAATGTGTCCCCTATTCAAAGAGAAGTCTAGCAGTCAAATTAGGTAAAGATTTAGTTTTAAAACAGAATAGTTTATATATCATTCTTAGTTATTAATTATGTTTAAAAAAAACAAATAATTTAAATAGATTTACAAGATGCTTTCTTTCATTCATTCATTCATTCATTTTCTTTTCGGCTTAGTCCCTTTATTAATCTGGGGTCACCACAGCGTAATTAACCGCCAATTTATCCAGCATATGTTTTACGCAGCAAATGCCCTTCCAGCTGCAACCCATCACTGGGAAACACCCATACACTCCCACATTCACACACATACACTACAGACAATTTAGCTTACCCAATTCACCTATAGCGCATGTCTTTGGACTGTGGGGGAAACTGAAGCACATGAAGAAACCCACGCAAACACAAGAAGAACATACAAACTCCACACAGAAACGCCAACTGACCCAGCCGAGGCTCGAACCAGAGACCTTCTTGCTGTGAGGCGACAGCGATACCCACTGCACTACCGCACTGCCCAAGACGCTTTACATACTGTTAATATTATTATGCATTAAGACAAAGTGTAAAAATTGAGATTGAGTGATATAAGAAAAAATAAATAAATAAATCAATTAAAAAAATTAAATACAAAAGGTGCAGTTCAGAACCTTTGGGCCCCATGGCCAGAATTGCTTTGGGCCCCCGAATCACTAAATCCACCCCTGTTAATATTCATAACGAATTCGTCAGTTTTAAAGCATCTAAACAATTGTAGTGCGATGCTGCTTTTATTAGAATGCACGAACATGTATTTTAATAAAATTATAAAAATAATCGATTTAATGTGAAATATTTACATTATCTTTCAAACAGCAGATTTTATTTAAGTTTTAAAGTACATAAAATGTAATAAAAAAATTTCATTTATTTATGCAATAATGAATATGAAGCACAGGTCAGAATGACAGTGAAACATTGCTTCTGCTGTGTAGTTAATAAATCAATAAAATCTGCTAGATTTGACATCATGTGCTTTGTTTATTGCAGTAACCAAGGCAACACCATTATTTATACAGTTCTATAGGCACCAACCTGCTGAATTAGCTAGATATCATAGATTTTTATTCAGTGTATGAATAATGTTTTAGTTTTGGATTAGTTTCTTACATTAATATTTAGTAAATATACAGTAAGTTAAAAGTCTCACCGGTGTTACCGGTTGAAACCTAAAGTTGTAATTAGGTCTTAGAATTTAGGGAAAGAGTTTTAAAAAAGGTCTAAAAAGGTATTGAATTTCACTCTCTGAGTCCTGTATATACTCTGTACTATTTTTACTACAGTAAAATCTGGTGTAGTTTATTTAACTATAGTTATTTTACCACAGTAACTATAGAATTACCACAACAGATTAATTCAAGTACTATAGTATGATTTAAAAACACTAAAGTATTTTCTATAAAAAAAATTTCATTTCCAAGCCAAATGGCACTAAAACAACAGATTCAATCCTAAAAACCGATCTGATAAAACTTGTCAAACATCCCAGTTATAACTGTAAGACTTACCGTTTTTCGGGGAAAATCAAGAATCAAGAACCAGTTCCTCCACATGCGGTAATTCTGGTGATAAATTGTTTGACAGCAACCAATTCAATCAAAACAAATCATTTACAACCCAAATTCCAGAGAAGTTAATAATATAATAAAATCAACAACCTGCAATTAGATTTTTTTTCTTTTCTTTTGTTTTTTCTTTTTCTTTTATTTCATTGACAAAAGTACAAAGAAAAGATTTTCTCAGTGAGCAAATTAATTGTATTCTGAAAATATAAACACATTTTGATTGTAATGGCTGCAACACACAGAGGCTATTTAAAAGTAAAAAAGTCATCATATGTTCATTCATTCATTTTCTTTTAGGCTTAGTGCCTTTGTTCATCAGGAGTCGCCACAGCGGAATGAACCGCCAACTTATCCAGCATATGTTTTACACAGCGGATGCTCTTCCAGCCGCAACCCAACACTGGGAAACACCCATACTTGCATTCACACTCATTCACACTTCACTACAGCCAATTTGTCTTATTTAATTCTCCTGTACCAGCATGTCTTTGGACCGTGGGGGAAACCGGAGCACCTGGAAGAAACCCACGCAAACACGGGAAGAACTCCACACAGAAATGCCAACTGGTCCAGCCGAGGCTCAAACCTTCTTGCTGTGAGGCGATCGTGCTACCCACTGCGCAACCGTGATGTCATCATCAAATATTCAAATGAAAATGTTTTGAAGCACTCCATAATAGGCAGGTAAATTATTGGGCCTCACCCATCACCTAAGCTGAGGTCATTGAGGTGGTTTGCAAACTCCACAGTGGCAAAGCAGCGAGGTTAGATGAGATTCACGCTGTGTATCTTAGGTCTCTGGATGTTGTGGGGCTGTCGTGGCTGACACGTCTCAACAACATTGCATGGAGGTCGGGGACAGTACCTCTGGACTGGGCAACTGGGGTGGTGGTTCCCGTTTTTAAGAGGGGGGACCGGAGGGTGTGTTCCAACTATAGGGGGATCACACTCTTCAGCCTCATGGGGAAAGTCTATGCCAGGGTACTGGAGAGGAGGATCCGGCCAATGGTTGAACCTAGGATCCAGGAGGAACAATGCGGTTTTCACCAGGGCCGTGGTACACTGGACCAGCTCTGTACCCTCACCAGGGTGCTCGAGGGTTCATGGGAGTATGCCCAACCAGTCCACATGTGTTTTGTGGACTTGGAGAAGGCATCCGACTGTGTCCCTTGTGGCATTCTGTGGAGGGTGCTCAGGGAGTATGGGGTCAGAGGCGCTCTGTTAAGGGCCTGGTTTGCATTGCCGGCAATGAGTCAGACTTGTTTCCAGTGCATGTTAGACTCCGGCAGGGAAACCCCTTGTCACCAATTCTGTTCATAAGTCTTAATGACAGAATTTCAAGGCGCAGCCTTGGGCTGGGGGGGGGGGTCTGGTTCGGGGACCACAGGATTATTGTTACACATGTTATTCGCAGACGATGTTGTTCTGTTGGCTTTATCGAACATGGACCTTCAGCATGCACTGGGGCGATTTGTTGCCGAGTGTGAGGCATCTCCAGGTTGGAGGAAAGTCCTTACCCCAGGTGAAGGAGTTTAAGTATCTCCAGGTTTTGTTCACGAGTGAGGGAAGGATGAAATGTGAGATTGACAGGTGAATTGGTGCAGTGGCAGCAGTAATGCGGTCGATGTACCGGTCCATTGTGGTAAAGAAGGAGCTGAGCCAAAAGGCAAAGCTTTTGATTGACCATTGAATCTACGTTCCTACTCTCACCTCTGATCATGAGCTTTGGGAAAGGACAAGATCTCGAATATAAGCGGCCAAAATGAGTTTCCTTCGAAGGTGGCAGGGCGCACTCTAATGGATAGGGTGAGGAGCTCTGACACCCGGGAGGAGCTCGGAGTAAAGCCGCTGCTCCTCCACATCAAGAGAAGTCAGCTGAGGTGGCTCTGGCATCTGTTTCGAATGCCTCCTGGACGCCAGCATGTCCCACCGAGAGGAGGCCTCGGGGAAGACCCAGGACACACACATATATATATATATATATATATATATATATATATATATATATATATATATATATATATATATATATATATATATATATATATATATATATATATATATATATATATATATATATATATATATATACACACAATTATATATATATTTTTTTACATATACATATATACATACATACATACATACATACATACATACATACATACATACATACATACATACATGTATATATGTGTGTGTGTATATATATATATATATATATATATATATATATATATATATATATATATATATATATATATATATATATATATATATATATATATATATATATATATATATATATATATATATATATATACACACACATATACACACATATATACATATATATACACATATATACATACATTATGTATATATATATATATATATATATAACATATGTATATATATATACACACACATATATACATATATATATAAAATATATAACCTATGTATATATATATATATATATATATATATATATATATATATATATATATATATATATATATATATATATATATATATATATTTATTTATTTATATATACACACACACACACACATTTACATTTAGTCCTTTAGCAGACGCTTTTATCCAAAGCGACTTACAAATGAGGACAAGGAAACAATTTACACAACTATAAGAGCAGCAGTGAACAAGTGCTATAGACAAGTTTCAGATGTGTAAAGTCTAAGAAGCTAAGCATTAGTAAATTAATTTTATTTATTTATTTATTTATTTATTTATTTATTTTTTTTTTGAGAGAGAGTACAGTTAGTGGTATAGCCAGAGAGGCAGTTAAGATTAGGAAGGAAAGGGGAGACTAAACAGTTGAGTTTTTAGTCGTTTCTTGAAGACAGCAAGTGACTCTGCTGTTCTGATGTAGTTAGGGAGTTCATTCCACCAACTGGGCAGATTGAATGCGAGAGTTCGAGAAAGTGATTTCTTCCCCCTTAGGGATGGAACAAAGAGGCAACCTTCATTCACAGAACGCAAGTTTCTGGAGGGCACATAAATCTGCAGAAGTGAGAGCAGATATGAAGGAGCAAAGCCAGAGGTCGCTTTGTAAGCAAACATCAGAGCGTTGAATTTGATGCGAGGAGCAACTGGCAGCCAGTGCAAACGGGTGAGTAGCGGAGTGACATGTGTTCTTTTGGGTTCATCAAAGACCACTCGTGCTGCTGCGTTCTGAAGCAGCTGAAGAGGTTTGATAGAAATAGCTGGAAGCCCGGCTAGTAGAGAGTTGCAATAGTCCAGTTTGGAGAGAACAAGAGCTTGAACAATGAGTTGAGCTGTATGTTCAGATAGGAAGGTCGGACCTTTCTGATGTTATAGAGTGCGAATCTGCAAGATCGAGCAGTTCTAGAAATGTGGTTAGAGAAGTTTAGTTGGTCATCAATTGTTACTCCAAGGCTTTTTACCATTTTGGATGCAGTAATGGTTGCCCCATCCATCTGGATTGAAAAGTTATGGTGTAGAGTCAGGTTGGCAGAAACTTCAAGCATTTCCGTTTTAGCGAGGTTAAGCTGAAGATGATGATCTTTCATCCAGTGTGAAATGTCTGACAGGCAGGCTGAAATACGAGCTGGAACCGAGAGATCATCAGGGTGAAAAGAGAGGTATAGCTGGGTATCATCAGCATAGCAGTGGTAGGAAAATCCATGTTTCTGGATGACTGTTCCTAAAGATGTCGTGTAGATGGAGAAGAGAAGTGGCCCAAGAACAGAGCCCTGAGGTACCCCAGAGTTTAGATGCTGTAGGTTGGACACGTCTCCCCTCCAAGACACCTTGAATGACCTGTCCAAGAGGTAAGAACTGAACCATTGAATAACAGTGCCTGCGACGCCCAGTGACTCAAGCGTAGATAGCAGGATCTGGTGGTTTACAGTGTCAAAAGCAGCTGATAAATCCAGCAAGATGAGGACAGATGATTTAGAGTCTGCTTTAGCCAGTCTGAGATCCTCCACGACCGAGAGCAGGACAGTCTCAGTTGAGTGGCCTTTCTTAAAGCCAGATTGCTTGTTGTCCATGAGGTTGTTTTGAGTAAGAAAGTCCAGGACTTGATTGAACACTGCTTTCTCCAAAATCTTGGCCATGAATGGAAGCAGGGATACCGGTCGGTAGTTTTCAAGTAGCGTTTGATCCAGGTTGGGTTTCTTTAGCAGTGGGGCTACCCTAGCCTGCTTAAATGAAGTAGGGAATAGACCAGAGTCAAGAGATGTGTTAATTATGTGAGTCAGTGTTGTTATAACTGCAGGAGAAATGGCTTGCAACAGATGAGAGGGAATGGGATCAAGCGGACAGGTGGTTGCATGGCTCGATAGCACGAGATTGGACACCTCAGACTCAGAGAGCTGGAAAAAAGAGGTGAGTGTGTGTGGTGTTGGTGGTGTATCTTGTGTGTTTGTTGTAGGTGCAGCAAATTGAGCAGTGATTTTTGCAGTTTTGGTGCAAAAGAATGTAGCAAAGTCATCAGTAGTGAGTGTGGAGGATGCGGGTGGAGGAGGAGGATAGAGGAGGGAGGAAAATGTTTTAAAAAGCAAGCGAGGATTGGTGGCACTGTTGACTTTCTGACGGAAGTATGTCTGCTTTGCAGAAGTAACCTCAGCCGAGAAAGAAGACAGAAGAGTTTGGTATGTTATGAGCTGTTCAGGATTTTTAGTTTTTCGCCAAATTCTCTCAGCAGCCCGAAGTTTTGAGCGATGCTCACGGAGAACATCAGAGAGCCAGGGTGCAGGAGGACTGGCACGGGCTGGCCTGGATGTAAGAGGACATAATCTGTCTAGACATGATGCTAGCGTGGAGCAGAGTGTATCAGTGGTACTGTTCATATCAAGTGCAGAGAGTTTGCAAGATGGAGGAAGAGAGTTAGAAACAATGGTGGATAGTCTATTGGGTGAGAGAGAGCGTAGGTTTCTGCGAAAGGCAACTAGAGTAGGAGTGTGTGGCGGCTCAGGAGTAATGTGGATGTTGAGAGAGAGAAGGAAATGATCCGATGTTTGTAGTGGAGTTACTAGTGTTTGATCAGCGAGGCAATGTCGAGTGTAAATAAGGTCTAGCTGATTACCTGATTTGTGAGTAGCAGAAGTAGGTGCTCTTTTGAGGTCAAAAGAGGCAAGCAGAGTCTGGAAGACAGCAGCTTGAGATCTTTCAATGTGAATGTTGAAGTCACCTAGCACCAACAAGGGAGTGTCATAATACATACATACATACATATGTATATATATATATATATATATATATATATATATATATATATATATATATATATATTAAATGAAAGTAGTTAAATGCCAGCAAAGTAGAACACGGATACAGCTTGAAGCTGAAAGCGTGAGTATGTCTGTGCACTGGAGGTATTATTAACTTGATGACGACATCATTGCCATAGCACACTGTGAGATTTGCAAACTTGGGATTGCCTGCCGGGTATTTTAAGTTAAGGTGCTATTTGTTTTTATATTAGATTTTTTTTTTAGATTTACTGTTGCACTAAAATCCAAAAGTGAAGAATTTATGTTATATATTACTTGATTGTTTGCAGCAGTGCTCTATTTTTAACAAAATTGTTGAATGATAAAATAAGGTGAATTAAATAAAACATAAGGACCATCCTGGATCTATTTCCTCGCTCTTCTTTAATCTTTTTTATGTATTATTAAAGTATCGGATCGGGTTTCGGTATCAGCAGATACTCAAAATGAAATGACAGGAGGGCAAAAAAAAATCTGATCAGGACATCCCTAATAAAAAACATCCCAAACTTTTCTGGAATTTGAGTAGTACAATACAAAACAATACGACTGTTAAGTCTCATGTAGAAGCTAAACAGGATTTGCTCAATAGATGTGTCTGGAATCTTGTTGATGGATTCACCAGAATGAATGAAGTAAAAAAAAAAAAAAAAAAAAAAAAAAATTCAACTATGTAAATACATTAAGAGAACAATTTACTTGGGAGTGAAGATAATGGGATATAAATAAGATTTTCTGTCAGTGAGATAAAAGGCATGCAGACGAGACACAGTTTGTTTTTTTTATCCTGTTGATCTACCTATGAAGTGAAGTGGCTTTATCAGCTTTGACCCAAATCTAAACCAAAGCAGAGTGAATGTAAATAGCCCCATACAGTAATAATCTCTGTCCCAAAAATGTTCTCTTTAAACATTTTCTTTCGTTTTTTTTTTATTTCTTTTGAAGAAAGTTGAATCATTATAAAAATGATAAATTATAAAATACTTTTTATGCCATGTTACAAAATGCATAGCCTAATGCTAAACCTAATTTCCATTAGAATAACATAGACGTTAATATAACTGTTGTAAGGAAAGTTCTTAACTCAGTTAAAAGTTTTGAAGTATTGCAGCATCAGCACCACCCAGCGTAGCAATCAAAAATAGTCTTTAATGTAACAAACCTTGTTATGAAAACCGGGGTGGTTTCTTTCCAGTCCGTGTGATTCATTCTGGACAGATTTATCTGTCTTCGAGAAGCAAAATCATTCAATATGATAGCTATAGTTGGTAATTATGAAATTAACATACTCCCAAAGGTATCATCATAAGTTAAGTTAAAGTTAAAACATGAGTAAGTTTTGTCCAGACAGTTTCACCACATCTGATAAACTGTCCCGCCCCCCTGGTTGGAAGCGAGAATGTTATTGGTTAAATCTCTTAGGAGATGAACTGTTTGAACAATCCTATAGGTCTGCTCTCCTGCTCTTCAGGAGAGTCTGTGAAAACGGAACTAAATTAAGGATTACCTCAGTGATTCGAAATAATTTTTAAGTTTTATGAATTAAATACTTTGCTTGTGAATTGTTTTTAAAGACGCGAGGGTAAATTGTCAATAATATAATAAGAAAATAAAAATGTATAAACTTTTACTCTGCCCAGCAGTCTTAAATGGAAAGATGATAAACAATCCCATATGTCTACTTTAAATTATCATAAATATCTGCCAATGTACACACTTTCAATTAAATAACATTCATTTAGACTAATGCAGCGGCAACAATAAACAGACGCATGTTGACCTGAATTTATTTTTTTATTAATACATAATCATCCAGAGCGTCTATAAAACAGAATGATTAACCTTTTAATAAACATTATCAACATATACACATTAATATAATAAATATATCATTGTAGTTATCATATATAATGTTACATGAATTACACAGACAACACTTTATATAGAAATATAAACATACCAACATAATGCAATTTCTATTTCATGAAATATTTGTGTCAAAACACATACTGTTATTCATATACATGAAAGCAGACAAGCTGAGATGCATGTATAAAATTATAGATCGACATAAAATATACATATAAATATTCTGAATGGGAAATATTAATGTGTCAATCATGTATTTTCAATACTAGCTTTTATTAAGTAGGTCCAGCCCACAATGCTGTTCAATCCTCTGATTGTAAAGGCTGCTATTAGTTCTTTTTTTGGCTTTAATTGATTCCAATGAATCATTTATTAAAGTGTAAATGTACAAATGAGTGAAAGTGCAGAGTGAAAGATAAACTTTTAAACCTGCCATGTTATTAAAAGTGGCTATGCTCTTTAGGAGACCATAAGGTCATAAGGGTCCTGCCATCCATGAGAGAAAAGAAAGGGTACAGCTTTTCGCGAAAGTGTCCAGTGAAAGTGTAAATGTGTGATTTGTTGTCGGCGTTGTAGAAAGAGATCTGTCCCTCCTCATAATCAATGTATATTCCCACTCTCCGGGGCACCAGCTCCTGTGGCAGGGGGGTTTCAGGATTGGTGCAGGCGAAAAACTGCCTTGTGCTCCGCCACAGGACCCAATAACCACTGGATGAGTTCATTGGGAAGCGGCCGTGCCTCTTTGAAGAGGCAGTTGTCACTCCTACTCTCCAATAACCTTTATTTGCAAACTCCACTTCCCAGTAATGGCGGCCGCTCATGTAGCCTTCCCAACCCAGTACGCAGGGCAAACTATCAAAGCGCTGAGGGCTGTAAGGCAGATTGGCCTCTGTTAGACCCTCCTGAATCTTCTTGTGGTCTTCAGAAATATGGAGCCAAGGGTTGTTGGTCATAGGATCAAGACTTACATCAGCTGTTTGAGAGAAAGACATAAAGGTTTTAGGATTCACATATTTTGTTAATGCTTTAGTGAAGAGTTTTTTTTGTTTGTTTTGTTTTGTTTTGTTGTGGAGGGTCATAATATATGACTTTAACTTACCTCCTGCACTGACAATCCAGCTCCAAACTGTGAAAAATAAGAGAAAATTATCTTAAGTTTCAAGTTTAGATACAAGATCTTACTGCAGAATTGATTTGTTAAGAATGTTAGCGAACTGTTACCCAGCAAACAATTTTGTGTTTAATAGACATCTGATAGACATCTAAATGTAGACAGCTTGGCTAAAACAAGGCTAAACTTGTGCTGTCAGTGAAAATCTAATAGACATCTAAGAGTAGCCCGAAAATAGACTAGTCATCAAATAAACAGATTAGACAGACTTTACATGTGAAGTCATTCATTTCTGTTTATTTGATGACTAGTCTAGTTTTGGCCTATTCTTAGCGATCTATTAGATTTTCACTGACAGCCAAATTTAGCCTTGTTTTAGCCAAGATGATTGTTTGGATGTCTATTAGATACCTTTTAGATATCTTTTAAAAACAAAAAATGCTTGCTGGGTAGTAACTATTTAGTGAACTGATATCTAATTGGGGTAAACTGGTACAGTCTTGTTTGTAAAAGCATAAAGTGTACTGCGCTATTCATTAGCATTTACACACAGTCAAACACACTGCCTCTCACAGTGTATTTATTTGATTGTGAGTTGCACAATCAATATAAAACATGTGTACAAGCTACGAAAATAAAATCAGATGGTCCAAAACATGCAAATAGCACTATATTTAGCTGGATTAGCTTGTCGGTGGTCATCTTAACCACACTTTTTAAAGTACCAAAATATTTCCTAAAGATTAAAAATAAAGAAACATGAGTAAATACTTATTTTTAAAGTGCAAATTTATCACATCATATATCATTAGAAAAAATACAGGAATCTGTTAAAGTTTTGAATTAAAAACTACTGCCTATTGTCTTTTCTTAGGCAAATAACAAGCTGGCCAGCACATTTAATTTTCCCCATTCAGAATTTGACCATTTGAATAATAAAAAAATTAAACGTAATAATAATAATAAAAGAGCTTCATGATTTTTGTAGCCTCTCTTGTAAAAAAAAGTACATTTGATTGAAAATTTATGGATAACAACAATATCCCAAGATTTAGAATTTTTTTTTTTTGTAAAAACGTTTTCTGTTTAAAAACAAAACAGTAGCGAAAGATTACTTCACTTAGGCTACATCCGATTGTATGTTTTCTTGCACAGCTGGATGATGGACTCAGAAAAAAAAAAATAGTTTGCATTGAACAAAACTGATTAGCTTAAGTCACACCAAGGTCTTAAAGCCTTATTCGATGGGTTTTTTTCACAATTTATGATGGTGTAGCAGTCAAAATAGGACAAATAAGCTCATGTATGGGAAAAATTCTAAAGCTTTGTCATTGAGGGGTGGGTCTTTCGAATCACCCGATCCCTCCCTGGATACGGGCCTGATTTAGATGGTTTTTGTACTAAATTTGTCCACAGGGTTTTTACACTGAACCATTATTTCATGGTTGGAAAAGAAACATATTACTTGAGACGGCAAATACAAAAGATTCTTCTGTTGATGGGTATGTGCACTAGGGGATTCATTTAAGTTTCATTTAAATTTAAGATTAAAATATAAGTTTAAATGTCAGTGAATCCACAACTTAAATAAACACTATTTTAAAAGTACAAATACAGAGATATTTATGTCACTTATAACTTTTAGATAAAAAAGTACAGACAGGACAAAGAGGAATCTGTTCAGATGGAGTCAGTCTGAGAGGCTGTGTATTTGACAGTCTGTATACTAACATTCAACATAGTGACACAGCAGTACACAGCAGTGCTTTCTTAAATATCTCAAATGTGCACAGCGGTTATAGTTGCAAAAATAGTTACCTGAATTAGGGATGTATCGTGATATGCCTTAAAAAAAGAGAGAACCAAGAAGTTACAAAGAGGTACAAATATTCTTAATGTCACTGGTTTACTCATATGTCAAGCTTTAAATATTTGAGGTCAGATTTCAGATCCCTTACCAGCTTGCCAGGTGCGCTGCTTAGCAGAAAGCCAAAGATGAGGAACCATGCCCTAAAACAAATAAGACATTTTAGTAAAGGGATCTTCTGCGGTACTTTGTACATCTAATACTGTATGCTTGGGTTAAGATGACATGATATAGTGTATGATGATGTATTTACATACATCCAAAAATGAAAATTTATTCCAAACTTTTATGAGTTTCTTCATTCTGTTGACCACAAAAGGAGATATTTTGAGGAAAGCTGAAAACTTTTAACTAGCAACTTCCATAGTAGGAAAAACAAATACTACAGAAGTCAATGATTACAGATCTCCATCTTTCTTCAAAATATCTCCTTCAATTCAATTCATGTTTATTTATATAGCGCTTTTCTATATAAATAGTTCTAGTAAAGATGTAGTAAAGTAAATTAAAGTTAAGTAAATTCTAGTAAAGTTCTAGTAAAGATGTCGTTTTAAGTTCAGCAGAAGATATAAACTTATAAAGGTTTGAAACAAGTGAAGGGTGAGTAAATGCAAACAAAATTTTCATTTTTGGGTGAACTATCCTTTTAAATGTGTGAATTAAACAACTAAACCGGTCACCAAATATTTCCCACACTTATTTATAACATTTTATTACCATAAATACAATTGTATAGGATGTTTGTTTGTCATCGGTTGTACAGCACCTAATGAACATCTCTCAAATGCAATGGTCAAACTTATGTAACATGTTGCAATATCTGGTCAATGTACAGCAAAGCAAAGATGCTCATTTGAACTTCGCACTTTAAACAACCCAAATTCATTTTTCCATCCATAAATTTATCAGCACTATCTTGTCTCCGAAGCAGTTTAGTCAATTTCATTTTACAGCCTCACACTTTACCCTGATAAGAAAATATATTACATACCCTATCACAGTTATGGCACAACGGTTTATTTGTAAATTACTGGTACTGTTTGTTGACTTTAATCATTCAAAATTTACACAGTTAAGATGGCTAAGAAGATGTGACATTTACACAGACTACATGTAATGCTGCTCAAAGATCGAAAGAGTACATTTACACCACAATTATTGAGAGAATTATGTCTTTACACTGAATTTTGTGCAGGCAAAGAGCAGCCTTGACCTGATTGTGTTACACAAAGTGCTGGAATATGGTCAGAATATGGGGCAAATTTACACCACAAATGTGGCACAGAAGTGTTTCTAATATGATATTTATACACAGACAAGTGCAATTTGTAATTTATTCCTAAAGGTGGCAATGTCTGATACACAATAATGAAGTGATGTTTCCCTCAGATTTACCAGAGGCATACAACAAACTGAATGATCTAATCAGAAACAAATGCAAATGGCTAGAAAATGTTTACTACAGAGCACAACCGGGTCACTAAAGGCCCAATTATGTAATATTAATGAATGAAACATTCTTTTTTTTTACACAGTGATAATAGAGCATGAGACATGTTTAGCCATCTCACCTTGCTCTCTTCTTTCAGCAGACTCCAAGTGATGAACTCCAGCAGTGGCATGAGGGTAGCCAGTCTCTTCTTCCTCAGTCCCAGTAGACGCAACATCTGCGCCAGTTCATCTCCCAGCATACCGCAGCGCTGCATTCAAACATAACATGCTTTTCAACAATTCTGATCATTATAACCTTCATGCAGGTAAAAAAAGGTATTTGTATTGTATTGTAAAATTAGAAAGTTTGTATTGTATATTTAAATGTCGTTTCACAAGTAGACAGTGAAGCATTGTTACTTCACTGCTGTACTTAAGTAGATTTTTTAAGTATCTGTACTTAAGAGTATTTTTATTTTAGGAAACTTTTGATTTTGCTTCACTACATTCCAGAAAAAGCAAATATTGTACTTTATTTACTCCATTACTTTTCCTAAATGAAGCTGAGTTATAAGTGATTCTGAAGGGAAGAATCAGCAGGGAGAGGATCGTGTTGTTTGATTCATGAACGAACTGATTTTTGTGAGTTTGAACTGATCTGACCACATCTTTTCTAGAGTCAACATCTTGCTTATTCAAATAATCGATTCGGAGTGAGTCTCCAGTAAACGACTCACTGATTCAAATGATCCGTTTAGAGCAGGGATGGGCAAACTCGATCCTGGAGGGCTGGTGTCCCTGCATAGTTTTGCACCAACCCTAATCAAACACACCTGTTTGTAGCTTTCTAGTGATCTTGAAGACACTAATTAGGGTGTTCAGGTGTGTTTGATTAGTGTTGGAGCAAAACTCTGCAGGGACACCGGCCCTCGAGGATCGAGTTTGCCCATGCCTGGTTTAGAGTGAGTGTCCAGTAAATGATTCACTCCATTTACAAATGAATCTGACTAGGTTAGGATTACTTTAGGTGTCATTTTTAATTTATTTTCCCTTTTTTCTTGATAATTGTTATAATGTTATGTAATTGCCAATAAACATACTTAAAAAAATAACATGATCATGCATTTTTTCTGCTGCTGTAGCCCATAATAGACAAGGATGTTTGTCTTATGTTAATACTTTTTATTCATGATATGTCTTTTTTTAGGCCTATTGTATGTATGTTTATACTTGTCAGAGGACGTTTACACACCTTTTTATTTATTTGTTTTTGTATTATACTAGTGATTAAGGTATGTTATTGTCACTTAATTTATGAGTAGACAACTTTTCTAAAATTATGAAATGTTCTAGCCTAATAAACATTGATCAATAAATGCTTTTAATGCTAAAGTACACTAAAAATCAAGCACTTATGTACTTTGACTCTATAGTACAATTGAAAAGTAGGGCTTTTACTGAAGTAATATTTTATTATATCTGCACTTTTAGGGTGTCTGTGCCTGATTTCGGATCCTTAGAAAGATGAGCTAATTTGAGGAAATAACAAGAATGGACTTGGACCACATAAAGTGTAAGTGGCAACAGATAAGACTCATCTTCTCACCTCTGACACACTCTGTATCTCTTTGGCCCACTCTGTGATCCTCTCCTGCACCGCATCACCCTCACTTTTATCCTGCTTTGTTTTGTCATCTTCTTCCTCCAGATCAATCCTTTCCTTCAACCATGCATGCTTTTTGGACAGCTAAAGTTCAAACAGAGCAGTTTGAGTAAGTCATTACTGTATATAACGGCCGAACTGAAGTTGAACTGTATGGTGCATTGCACAACAGTACAGTATGGTTGAGACATCTTTTTTTTATGGCAGTTTCACCTTGTCTACACTTTGAAGTTCATTGGCCCACTGCAGAATAAGCTTGCGACTCTCTTCAAGACTGCGTTCAGTTCTGGAGTCTGTTTTTGTTGGTCTGCTGCTTCCTTCACCGGGATCATCCTCATTCTGGAAATCACACACATACACATTGTATATTCAGCGTATGAGGTATATGTTGTAAATATTGCACATGGGTTAAAGAGAAATTCTGTTATTTTGCTGTGTGTAGCAAATTAACCTAATGATTAAATATAGGCATATTAAAATAGTAAATAGTTTCCACAAATGTTTCGAATTGTAAAAATATTGGTGAAGTAATGTTCCGTTGCATTCGGTGTAACATATATTTATATAAAAATTAATAAAAGCATACTTTTTTTAAACTGTACCTTTTAAAATTATTGAAATAATAATTATACTGCATTTTTTGTACTGTTAAATGATTGAAATATTCCTGTAGGCGATTACTGATATTCAAGAGTGTATGGTTATGGTTATTACATTTAAAAACAGTTATAATTTAATAATTGACAAATGTAATCATTTAATGTTTAGATGAATAAAAATATACATGTAGCATATATTATAATGGTCGTGCCCAACTGAGTCATGTTTCTCTCAAGGTTTTTTTTTTCTTCACTTCCGCCATTTAGTGAAGTTTTTTTCCCTCTCCGCTGTCGCCACTGGCTTGCATGGTTCAGGATCTGTAGAGCTGCGCATCGTTGGATTTGCTCTTCAGTGTTTGGACTCTCAGTAGTGATTATGAAACCACACTGAACTGAGCTAAACTGAACTGAACTTAAACAGTACAAACTGAACTACACTGTTCCAATTTACTATGACCTTTTATGTGAAGCTGCTTTGACACAATCTACATTGTATAAGCGCTATACAAATAAAGGTGAATTGAATTGAATTAATGCCTATTCATGTTACAGCAATTTATTTTATTTTGTATTTTGAATAGGCTATATCAAGTCAAAACAATGTTTAAGTGTCATCCATTTATTTTTTATTATCTATTGAATTTGTGTATCAAAATTTTTAGATCTGTGTTTAAATTTTAAAATAATCATCCATTGAAGCTTTTTTAAAAATCAGTATTAATATAGACCCCTTTTATACCATATTGGCAAAATACTATAGTAATCATGAAATAAGAAAGAAAATGTGTGGTATTAAAAAGTAAAATAATAATGCAGGATAAATCTGGCGACTCTTATTATATCAAAAGAAATTGGGAATTAGAGTTAAACACTATAACAGAGGATGAAATGTGGAAACAAATATGCACGAACTGTCATAAGGGTATAAGCAGTCAAATATGGAAGGAGGTCTACTGAAAGATGAGGTTCTTTAGAGTTCCAGTAGTGGTCGCTAAATTCGATGGTTCTTTAATTATAACAATTATAACAATGCTGGAGAGATTGTGGAGAAGTGGGGGACCATGTTCACATATTTTGGGAATGTCCCAAAATACAAGTGTATTGGCTGGAGGTTAAAACCGAGTTTAGCAGAGTTTTAGGATACGACATACCAATGCACCCAGAATTTTTTTGTTTGTTTGATGGCTTCCCCCCAATCAGTTCTGTAAGTCTCACCAATTTGCACTACATATATTGTTAATAACAGCTAGGAAGATAATTACAGTGAACTGGATGCAGATCCGCCAACCTACTTTGATAGAATGGACACAGAGGCTGAATCAGATATATATTTGAGAAAATGACTGCAGATTTGCAGTTGAAATCAGATATTTTCCAACAGACCTGAGCATTAATCGAAACATAATTACTTGATCTTTGAAATGCTGTCAGAGGCTTTGTTGTAGTTATTGTCTTTATCTTGGAGTTTCTTTATTTATTTCTCTATTTTTATTTTCCCCCTTTTTTAATGTAAAGTATTATCTTTTGCTAAGCTGTCACTATTATATATTATTATAAATTCCATCTATTAATATTTTCTATCTATTTGTTTATTTTTTGTGAATGTAAACATTCTAAGTAAATGTTATTTTGTTTACTATGTTTAATAAAAACACAGTTAAAAATAAAGTAAAATAAAAAAATTTTTTATACATTTTTTAAAATGCTCTCATGTATGTATTCAAAACCACATAATGTCTCATTTTGAGGCATGTGAGATGTGAAACCATATTAAAAAATTTTAAATGATCTCAAAATCATTACTGGTTGTTTTATTCTTTCATTTATTTGATAAGAAATAATCTGTAACCTCTACTGTACATCACACCTTAAGGGTTAGACTTAAATAGACGTTATTAGTATCTGTTTTTTTCCCTTCAAGACTAGCCATACATTTTTAAAAAGTTACATAAAGGTTGACTGCTCTAATTAGAATCTAGAAACATCCAGTTCGTCAGACTAGTTCTTAAACTGGTGGCTATGTTTATGCAACCGGCCCGGTGTGATGAGATGAGACAGATGCAGAATTAGTAGGTTATTGACACAAGTGTTATCAGAGAACCTGGCTCATATAAACTAATCAACTGGCATCATACACCTTTCACATGGCAACGCTTATCTTTTGATATCAGCTATAAAAACTGAGTTTGCACGCAAAGAGAGGTCTGCCAAGACATTATTACTTGGGCTGATAAAAAACTTCATGCACTAAAGTGAAACCTGGCTTTCTAGCACAGTACATGCTAGCATTTTCCAGAAAAACTGTTTAAGTTTTCCAGTTTAAGTGCCATCATAGTGTAATGTTGTTATCTTATGATTATGAGCTAATGTTTTACATTTTAGTTGGAATACATTTGATTTCAGAACTAATAATAATTTTGATTTATATAAAATTACTTAGCAAGTTTATTTGATAGTTTCCAGTTAAATGCATATGCAAAAAATGAAATGCATAATAATTACTTGCAGTACCACCGGGATTAACTAATAATTAAATAAACTATGAATAAACATTTCTTCATATTTTAAGATACAATTACTATTAAAAAGTTTATGATTCATATTATGATTAAATAATATTAATAAAAACAACTTTTGATTTTTTAATGAATTAATTAATAACAAAATAAAACAAGATTCTTTTTAAAGGCAATTTATTATTAATTTGTGTTAACGAACATTGATCAAATGTGTTATCAATGGAAACGTAAAGTAAAATAGTATTACTTGCTATCTGTGTAAAACTTTAAATTAACGCATTAAATAACTAACAAATAATGACATTTTGTTGCTGTGTGAATATAAGGTATGCATTATGTTAGATAATACACAGCTGTTTATTGTTGTAAGTTTGTTAATTGTTAAATTACTGATATAATATTAAAATCCAAAGAAAAGCTACTTAATAATGGCAATATTACCACTACAGAATACACTTTGACATTACCTTAGATTAGTTAATAAATGCTAGAAGTATTTTACAAGTAGGCCTAATGTAAGCTAACATTTTTCTTGCGATTATTACCTCTTATAAGCATCTACATTAAAAATATATTTCATTTGTTGTTACTATTTTATATTTTTTATAATTTGTCATAAATGATCGCTGGCCTACCTTGCAGACATGTGCCACCTGTTGTTTCCAGCCGTTGATGAACTGAATGCACTCGTCCAAGCTGCGGAGGTCCTTCAGGCCCTGCTGACGCTGCCTTTGCTGAAAACACAATATATTCACTGGTTATTGTGGTACTATCCCAACATTTATACATCACAACATTGGCAGAGTTCCTCGGCGTTACCTGTGAGCGGGTGGAGAAGCCGCTGCTACCCTTGTAGGGGATCGTGGGTGCGGAGCTGTGCACTTGAACCTCTTCATCCGGTAAAACCCATCGCACTGCACCGATAGAGTTACTCTGCTGCCCCTGGTTGGAGATCTGAGGCACTTCTGCAGGACACAACAGGAAAGCATAGGATTCTGCGTTATTTATTACATTGAAGCCTATTTGACATCGTCTGAGGATGCTTTAGCAATCTAAACCTTACACAGCACTTCAAATACTGAGGTAGACCTACACAAGATAGATAACATGTATAAGAATCATACTTAGAGTGTTGTCCTTCAGGATGCTCTTATAGGGCTTCGTCTGTTCTCCTATAAGAGGGACATTTTTCATTAAAACAATCTTGTTAGAGTTACACAATGCTTAAGTTAATTATGAACATATTCAGTGAAATTTAACCCGTTAATGCTGCATTATTGAATGAAAATTATATTATTTTTAATTTTATAGGAAGTAAACATACCATAATATATCTATATTCTTTAAAAAAATACTATTATAATTATGTAATACTATTCTAAATAATTATTATTACTATTGCGGTAACACAGACAAGATCAGACTTAAATACTGGTTGTAATAAACATCATAATACTTGTATTTAAGCGGGTAAAAACACAACAACAGTGCTAATTTATATTTATTCATTCGGCTTAGTCATTTTATTAATCAGGGGTAGCCACAGCAGAATCAACCGCCAACTTATCCAGCATATGTTTTACACAGCGGATGCCCTTCCAGCTGCCACCAATTACTGGGAAACATCCATACACACTCATACACTACAGCCAATTTACCGCATGTCTTTGGACTGTGGGGGAAACTGGAGGAAATCCACGCCAACACGAGGAGAACATGCAAACTTCACACAGAAATGCCAACTGACCCAGCTAGGACTCAAACCAGCAATCTTCTTGCTGTGAGGCAATAGTGCTAACCACTGAGCCACCGTGTCGCCCATAATTTATATTACTTTTATATAATAAAAATATTAAAGTAATATATATATAAAGCAATATAAAAAAACATGTGTTATGGATGTGACAAAAAAAAGTCTTCAAGTTTACAGGTTACAACATACTTTGTAGAAATTCTGGGAATTAAACTGCAAAACCCAAAAGAAACGATGCTAATCAAAAGGATAAGAGTCGGCTCACTATAGAACAAACACGATTGATTTTATTTGATTTTACATTTTTGCATTTATGAGGAAAAAGCTTCGTTATGGATGTGACATCTCTTCATTATGGATGTGACGGATGTGAAATTGCCACTTGTGTTACTTTGGTAAATCAAAAATAATTGTTTGAAAACACAGATAGAGACATTTAAAACACCAGCCTACACAAAAAAAAAAACGCAAACGGTTTTGCTATTTTGGCAAAAAAAAAACATTTTCATTGCAAGGTTGGCATTTGCATGGAATCGCTCATATATATCCCATACAAAATTGTACAAATTATCAAATTTTGTTATTCTGAAAATAAATACATAAACATATAATAAAGAATATAATTCCTGTTGCTCAAATAAGATAGCCTTACTGCCATGTTGGATGTAAAAATAATCACTCCTATCAAAGCAATAATAAAAACAATAACAGTGATAATAATAAATCATAATAATACATAATAAAATATTTTATACAATTTATTAATTAAAATATTATAATGTATTTACATTTTTATGAAATGCATGAAAAGATCAAACAGCATTAAAATGTAAATATTATAAAATATTTATTTTCTAAAATATAAAATACAATAATAAGAAGAATTATTATTTTCCTTTTGTGCATTTCCCTGATTTCCAGCATAAATCTCTGCATGTGAATCCGCTGTGACTTACCCATGGTGAGGTGTTGGGGAGCAGGTGAACGCAGCTCGAGGTGTCTGCTGAAACTGAAGGCTAGCGCTCTCTCAGCCGTGTTTTACCTCGTCTCCTGCATACTCTGAACTTTGCACCTCAGTTATTACAGTCATGACGGTGTGAGGCGGAGACTGAGAAAAGCTACGTGATGAGATATGGTCTTTCCCAGCAATGATTCAGACAGTAGTCAAATTGGCATCATGCCAGAAATCAGTCAGTTAATTCTGTCCGATATCATGCCATATGTTCATCTACTGATTTATTGAACACTCACTTAGTGATATTGTCTGAAGTACAATGTCAGATTCTAGTATTTATCCAACCTTTATATACAAATACTTCACATTTTTGAGCATCCATTCTCTTCATGTTTTTACAGCCATTAGATATAAAATATGTATGGCTATATGACTGTAAACAGGTTATGTAACTATCCGAAAGTAAAGCTAAGGATTACAAAAGCATGATTATAAATTCCAGTGAACTGAAGCGGTTGCTCATCACAAAATCGAGAAAAGCCAAAAGGAAGATCCTGCGAGATTTTCTTGGACTTACAGTTGAAATCTGAATTATTATCCCCCCTTTGAATTTCTTTTTCTTTTTTTAAAAAAATTTCCAAATGTTTAACAGAGCAAGGAAATTTTCACAGTATGTCTGACAATATTTTTTCTTCTGGAGAAAGTCTTATTTGTTTTATTTCGGCTAGAATAAAAGCAGTTTTTAATATTTTAAAAAGCATTTTAAGGTCAAAATTATTAGCCCCTATAAGCTATATTTTTTTTGATAGTCTACAGAACAAACCATCGTTATACAATAACTTGCCTAATTACCCTAACCTGCCCACTTAACCTGATTAACCTAGTTAAGCCTTTAAATGTCACTTTAAGTGTCTTGAAAAATATCTAGTCAAATATTATTTACTTGTCATCATGGCAAAATAAAATAAATCAGCTATTAGAAATGAGTTATTAAAACTATTATGTTTAGAAATGTGTTGAAAAACTCTTCTCTCCATTAAACAGAAATTGGGGAATAAATAAACATGGGGGGTTAATAAATCTGACTTCAACTGTATTTGAAATAAGTTGCTTATGACACGTTGTAATCACTGGTTTGACCTTTTTGGGGACAGTGATGATTACTCACATTGCCAAAGCAACAGTTGTTGGCATGAACTTTATCCCAGTAACATAATGCTGCTTCACACCCTGAAACTCCATAGTGATGAGAGAGAAAGAGCAGGAATCTATATTTAATATTCAAGCTCGTATTCAATTTTTAAAATAAGTTTCCTTATAGTCTTCTGGCACCCGGCAGTATGTAGTTTTACATGTTGACCTGAAATGATTTCATTACAAAGAGCACATAAAAAACTTTATTGTCCAATTAAAATGTAGAATTTTAACTGAGGTAGCAAACCACAAACTTGAAACTGAAAATTAAAACAAACTAAAACGTAAAAAACTAAAGTGTTATGGACATTTTTTTGTTCTTCTTTTACCTAAAGTGGAGATTAAAATGAGACACTTGATTTTTTTTTTAAATAATGTAACCTTCATTCAAAATCTATTTAAATCTATACCATGCTATTAGAACAGTGTTTTACTAAATAACTAAGGCACTTCAACAAAAACCAAGGCACTTTGTGAAAAACATATTTAGAAAGGAAAAAAATGTTGTAAAATAGTTCCTGTTTCCTTTGCTAGTTGTTTCTGGCTGCTCATTGGTTAATTGTGTTCGCCTATATTTGGCTTGTTTCCTTATTTACTGTACCTATGTACTTAAACCCTTAGTTTGGTTCTTTCATTTGGTTTTACATATCAAGCAGTTACTTTGATGCTTACCTTCTGGATTAACTTTTTATTTGTTTAGTTATTTTTTTCTGCTGCTAATTTAGGGGTGGGCAGATCGATCCTTAAGTATTGGTATTTTTGATACTGGCAATGTAAATATTTTTAATTCGTTCTATCTCGATCCTTTTTACGTTTTATTTTTCTTAAATGAATGGTACCTGGTTTTAGAATATCTTAATTACAGTAATAATGACTGCATAGTATATAAATATTTACTTAAATGTGAATTGGAATGAGAACTATAACATTCTTCGGCTGTATCTCCGTTAATGGGTCAGTTTTACTCCATAGACTGTAAAAAAAATAAGGTCTGCTCCCAGCTACACCCTTTCAAAACATAGTGCACAGCACCCACACAAAGCAGCAGGTTTTAAATATGAGCTTTGAGTCATCATGACTGAACGAAAAAGATGCATAATCTGGAGTTATTTTGCTCCAGTTAGTAATGACGGGTTGCGTGACACTTGTCACAAAACAGTCCGCCACTGACCAGTCAAAGAAAAACAGACTCAAAAGAAGAGTCAACGGTCATTTGTTTCATTAAATGAAAATGTTAAAGGGAACAAATGTAATTTTTTTTAATTAAACAAGGTTTGTGCGATGTGTAATTTTTAGTTTTATATGGTGTTATATAGCAATTGTTTGTGTAATTAATAGTTCTCCAATTTTAATTTAAAAAGGAATTATGTCTTGTATTATGTTTGATAATAATACTAATGGTGATTAAAAAACATTGTGAAATCACTATTAAAAATATCGGTATCGATATCAATATTGATGATAATTGTCTTGAAATACTTGGTATCGGATCGGAAAGAAAATAATTGGTATTGCCATCCCTAGCTTCAACTGAGACCCTCAGATTCTCTTTTCATGCCTACACATTGACAATTGTTGGTCAAAATAAAATAAACACATAATCAATGATAGTTATGATGTGATGCTGTAATTTGAATAGCAATTACGTAAACTTCTCTTCCTAACATTCTAGTGAAAGTTCCACAAACTATAGGAATTCAGGTTAATTTCTTTAACTGAAAGTGAATGTATAGCTGCAAATTTGCTTGTCACACCCACAGTTTCACACTGTAATCACACACAGCAAACTTCAGCTGCAAGAATAAAAGTAGGTGAACGTTTTCTGAAACCACGTGATAACTGTTCTACCTCCTCCAAATCCAAAGTTCATAAAAGAGAAAATGAGTAGAAACAAATTAATGGACCGAGCTTTGCAGATCTCAATCAAATAATTCAAAATTCTCATCAGACAGAAGGCTATAATTATGTAGAAAAGATACTGTGTTGTCATAACCCAACATTGGGTCAAATAATGACACACCCAATGTTGGGTTCATTTTTTCAAATGACACATTTTTATTAAAATTTTCCATTTTAACTCAACAAATTGGATTGGTCCATATTTGACCCAATGTTGGGTAATGATAAACCAGCATTTATGTAGAGTATATGTGTTTATCTGCTTCAATCCTCAGTTGTTAAGCTGTTAATCCTTGTAAGAGTTGATATGAGTTAATGTAAACCATGGTAACATGCCCTGAATGCTAATGACCCTTAACAGCACTTACATAACTTTGCTGTCATCTTATCAGCCATAAAGGGAATTCCAGCCCATTAGCATGACTTCACACCTGAGAAACTGTTTTTTTGCTGTTGTTGCATTTGCATTTTTATTGCCATGCTGCAGTTACATACACAAAATGAGTACAAAAAGGAGAAAAAAGCAACAAGTCTTTTCACAGAGCTTGTGAAATAGTAAATTGGCTTGAAAAATGGTTAGTAACATCATTCTGTTTTTAAGTAGAAATGGCATCTACTCAAGGGTTTGCGTTTATTAAGCCTGCAACATAACTGTATATTTGACCTCATTCAAAAAGGGGAAGATTATTAATAAAAGCTCTCTAAAATCGGCATTGACCAATATAAACACTCTCTAAAAGCCGTACAAATGTGGTACCAAACAAATAGTAAAGCCTTTCTCACTCATATCCATTATTACTGCAAACCTCCATCAATGATTTGTTTTACAACTGTACATTTGTTTTTTACGCAATATCTTAATGGCCTTATTGAAGTAAATTACAGTTTTTTGACAACTGGTTGAGTGCAGTTTATTATCTGATCATGCAGTGAAATGAGGTTTAATTCCAGCTTTGGAAAAACTGTTTAAAGATAACAGTTTCTCTGCCCTGTGGTAAAATCTCCACCTGGAAGACAGAAAGAAACAGATTTTTAGAGTGTCTGGCATCTATTCATGAGGAGTTCTGTTAATATATATTTATATTTTTCAATACTTTTGATTTAATGTTTTAAATGACAAAGTCCAAACTAATTACTATGTAAGATAACCTATGGCATCTGCTTGTGGGCAGAACTTATTATGATGCTTATACTTATTATGCAATACATTTCCATGCATGTAGAGGTCACGCACGCACGCACGCACACACACACACACACACACAAACACAAACACACACACAAAGGATATTTTCACAAACACAGACCTGTGTTTTCATCTTAGGGTAATTCATTTGCTGGATGAAGTCATCTGCCATTTTTAAAGCAACCCTCTTCTCTTCTGCATTGGCTCCACTTCCTGAGAATTGCAGAAAATAGCATAGCAGATTTATTAATTAAATATAAACCATATATATATATCCTTTCATTCATTCATTCATTTTCTTTTTGGTTTAGTCTCTTTATCAATCCGGGGTCGCCACAGCGGAATGAACCGGCAACTTATCCAGCACATGTTTTACGGAGTGGATGCCCTTCCAGCCGCATCCCATCTCTGGGAAACATCCATACACACTCATTCACACTCATACACTATGGACAATTTAACCTTCCCAATTCACCTGAACTGCATGTCTTTGGACTTGTGGGGGAAACTGGAGCACCCGGAGGAAACTCGCAGGGAGAACATGCAAACTCCACACAGAAACGCCAACTGACCCAGCCAAGGCTCGAATCAGCAATCTTCTTGCTGTGAGGCAACAGCACTACCTACTGCGCCACTGTGTCGCCCTATATATATATATATATATATATATATTAGGGGAGCGCGGGGCACAGAGTAATGCCGGGTAAAATGTAACAGGGATTTTTAAAGGTTTTTGCTTAGGGTTTCAACATGCTTTCAAAGTTTTCACCACAATGTAAGCAGATGTCTTCCTGCCAATTTTTGAAAAAAGTTCAGTGAAGTTTGGATGAGAAACACAGGAGAAACCATTTTTGCAGCATAAAAGTATTTTTTATTATTCTCTCTCTCTCTCTTTCTCTCTCTCTCTCTCTCTATATATATATATTTTTTTATTTATTTTTTTTTTTTATCTGTAAATAAAATCATATTTGTTGTGATTACCATCTTCTAGGCTTAAACATGAAAAAACACACAGTGACTGCTAGCCAGTTTTGAGGAAAACATGACAAAAATATGGTTTGTATAAACCCATTACTTTTATTATTTGGCCAAAACCAAAAAGTGTTACTTTGTACCCTGCTCATGTTTTCAATAAAACTGAAAACTTTTAATGGTAGTGCATATACAGTTGAAGTCAGAATTATTAGCCCCCCTGTTTATTTTTTCCCCAATTTCTTTTTCCCCAAAGATTTTTTTCAACACATTTCTAAACATAATAGTTTTAATAACTCATCTCTAATAACTGATTTATTTTATCTTTGCCATGATGACAGTAAATAATATTTGACTAGATATTTTTCAAGACACTTCTATACAGCTTAAAGTTACATTTAAAGGCTTAACTTGGTTAATTCGGGTAATTAGGCAAGTTATTGTATTACGATGGTTTGTTCTGTAGACTATCGAGAAGAATATAGCTTATGGGGGCTAATAATTTTGACCTTAAAATGTTTTTTTTAAACTGCTTTTATTCTAGCCGTAATAAAACAAAAATGAGACTTTCTCCAGAAGAAAAAATATTATCAGACCAACTGAAAATTTCCTTGCTCTGTTAAACATCATTTGGGAAATATTTAAAAAAGAAAAGAAAATTCAAAGGGGGTTTAATAATTCTGACTTCAACTGATACATACATATAAATATATAGAATTTAAAACTATCTGATCAAGAAATTAAGCTGATCTAGAAGCTGATCAAGAAATTTTGGTGGCGCTAAAATAATGGTCCATTAGTTAATGTTGGTTAATGTATTTACGAACATGAACAAACTATCAGTAATACATTTATTACAGTATGTATTCATGTTTGTTAATGTTTAGTTAAATAATGTTAGTTCATGTTAACTCACAGTGCCTTAACTAATGTTAGCAAACACAACATTGGATTTTAATAATGTTAGTTAATGCTAAATGGTTAATAAATACTTTACAAGATTATTCATGATTAGTTAATGTTAGTAAATGCATTAACTAATGTACCATTATTCTAAAGTGTTACTGAAGTTTTTAAGTAATGATTAAATGGTAAACATATTTAAAACGCACTAGTAGCTTGCTAATCCAGGTTAGCATAGTGTAAAACATGCTAGCAACATAATATAATACATTAGCTGTGTGCTAACATGTTTAATCAAGTTATGATTACAGTGTAATCATATTAGTAACATGTTAAATCATGCAAATGTTATAGATGTTAAAAATATGCTAAATCTTTCCATATTTTCAAGTATAAACTTAGTTTTTAAAATCAGGCAAAGCTTTTTCAAGGCAACATAAAGTTTGTCCCAAAACACTTTACTATCTGGTTGTTATTATCACAGTTGAAAGCAAATGTGCTGGTTAATATTTTTGTGGAAATGGATCATTATTTCCCATGATGCTTTGATGAATCATTTATTTGAAATAAGAATGCTTTCTAACATTATAATTGTCTTTAGTATTGTTTAAGGCATCCTTGATTAATAAGATGGTTATTATTTTTCTTTAATGTTACTGTCCTCTATTTTGACATACATAATTTTTCTTACCTTTCCAAACAAAGATTTTTCCATTGGCCCCATTGTCCAGGATAAAGCAGTCATCACGCACCAGCAAGTCCTTGGCAAATGGACTTTTCTCTGACACCTTGGTCAACTTCATTGACCCTGTTGCATCTGAAACCTATCAAAATAGATGATAGATGGAAATGATTCTTAATTCAATGGATTCATTCACAACTAGTCTTATTTCCACAGTTTTGATTAACAAACACATGCCTAAAACATGAGAGAATTATGGTACCTTGTAAAGGGAGGCTGAATTTGATGCATCTGCTTTGCTGTCTTCCTCTGGAGTGCTTTCTTTCAGCTCTGGCACGGGACCAAGAACCTGTTCAATACAACAAAAGATAGAGAAGATGAGAGCAGTGCTCATCTAAACCCATTCCTGGCAGCAATGTAGTGGAAATAGTAAGTAATCAGGTGTAAGCTGAAACTGTACAAATCCGTATTACTTTTCAAAGTGAATAAAAGGAAGTGTTTATAATCAGTGCTTTTAGCTGACCTACTGGTCTGACCTGGAAAACCTGACAAATGTTGTTCTGATGTATTTAAAAGGAACTACCAATTTACCAATGCTGGTTCAAATCAGTCAGATAGCGTGGAGTAGAAAAAACAGGGTTACATTGGTGCCGTGAGCCAGATGGGATGAATCAATGGTAGAAACTGAGTGGGTAAGCCTCACTTCCCTGGCCTCAACAGGGACATTGGCGATGCTAGAGCACATTCCATGGCAAAAACACCAGTTCAAATCCCACTAAGAGTGGGGCAAGTAAAACCGGACACATTAAAGGGTCATGAAACCTTGGACTAAATTTCGAGTATGTTGAACAAATTAAGACATTAGCATCTATTAGTATTTATTGTAGGAAATAACTGGCTTATTCTGAGCTTTCCCCACCCCCTTTTTCATCTTCCATGTTTAAAATCTATATGATGAATCACTTGTAATGTAGCATAGTACCAACTTCTACAAGTCTGTACTGAAACTTAAACAAATATGATGACAACAGCATTTCCTGAGGTAAACTTGAATGGAAAGAGAATGGAAAGTGGTGCCGTGACCCAGATGGGATTGAGTGCATCACAGGCCAGCTAATAGATTTTTTGTAAACGTCAAGAGGGGCTTCAGCAACTGATGCTAGAGGCTAGAGGCTATGTCCTTGTTTGTGTGCTGCCTGCCGTGTCATAAATGACATGTTGCTTCAGGCATGTTCAGCTGCATGTTTCAGATAACAAATCCACTAGAGAGCATTGTTTATATTTTTGTGAATTTGAAGTACGTTTCTTAGAATTGGATTTGTGGTACGTTTACATGTCCTTCTTGTACACATGCAAGAAAAGTATGGTTCACCAGACTCAAACCTTAGTATGAAAACTAACAAAAGTTGTAGTCATGGTGCTTCAGGATTGGCCAGCCCAGTCACCAGATATGAACATTATTGAGCACGTCTGGGGTGAGATAAAGGAGGAGGCATTGAAGATGAGAATCTTGATGACCTCCTGCAAAAATGCTTTCTTTTCCATTCCAGATGACTTTATTAATACGTTATTTGTGTCATTGTAAAGATGTATGAATGCAGTCCTCCAAGCTCATGGGAGTCATACACAGTATTATTTCTTGTTCCACTGCACCATGACTTTATATTCTATACTGTACATTATTTCTGTAACGTGACAAGACTTTTGTCTAAGCAAAGTCAGACCTTACTGTACTAATTAAATAATTAAAAATCAAGGCAGGATCATATTTTATTTGGGTAAAATTAGCGTAATCTAGAGGCCTTTGCCTTTCATATAAGCCACTTCTGATACCAAATGATTGTTGTGAATTTCTCTAGTCTGGCTCACGGCACCAAACTGTTGTGAAATTCTAAGAACAGCCTAAAAAACCAGGGAGAACTTTCGGTTGTCTTCAAAGCAGAATCCTTTAATAAGAAGAAGCGTGGCTGTGGCGTCATCGAAAGAAAAAAACTCAACTGTACAGCAAGCACTAGATTTTTATACATTCTAAAACAAAGTATGCAAATGAAGTGTTGTTGTCGGCAGGGTAAACTGCCTTTTCAGGCCTGATCTCATCAGCATGTAAGTCTGCAGAGTGGATGAAACCTGCCCGGCTACTGACCACATAAAAGGGGTTTCTTCGAACTGAAAGTTTCACCCTAAGACAAAGGCAGAAAACAGTGTGCAAAATTATGTTCTGGTGACTAGTCCCATCTGACCAGTTGACCAAAAAAGAAAACAATAGACATAGCCATGCTGTGAAACTGACAATTTGCATTACTTTAGAGACAGTCAGGGCTCAGAAAAACCAAGATATTTTAGGGTCTGTCGTACCAGTTATATATATAGATAATATAAATTTATATTCCCACATGATCAACTAGAAGTCAAGTTATTATTTGTTGGTCCTATAACTTGGATAGGCGACAAGACTTTTGTCAGGTAGTGTACAACCGGATGGGTTGCATTGGTGCCGTGACCCAGATGAGAGTGAGTTTTTGGGGTAAGTGTAACGCAGACTAGCTAGAAAGAGTTGTACAGGTGAATTTCACTCTTCTGGCCTCATGAGGAATACCTGTGATTAAAACTAGAGACTGTGGTTAGCATCATTTAAATCCTACTTAGTAGTGGGTGAGTGGAGCCAGAGAGATTAAAGTGGTGCCATGACCCGGATGGAAGGAACAGAGATATGTAATTTTTGGTATGGAGATAAAGGTTAGAGTCATGAGATGAATCCATAACTGTATTACAAGGTGGAAATAATACTGAGAATTCGATAAATATTTGAATTGAAGCAAACAAATGTGTGTAGATTTTGCAAAACCAGGCAAATGAGACCTTATAAACTCATAAAAATCTGCCACTAAATCAACACCAAAAAAAAGTTAAGAAACGCCACAAGTGTTTTAACCACACCATGAGTTAGCTCGGTTTGTTGTTTCCTCTTGATACCTTAACGTACACATGAGCATGGAAACTGTGGTGCGTGATATCATAAGAATGTACCAACAGGAAGCTAGAAAAGGAGAAAGAGTAGCAAGAGAACACTTGTTACCTTCAGCATTTCCTGTGTCTCCTCTCCCTCATTGACATTGGTGATCTGAGCTTTGCCGTGTCTGTCTGTATCTCTGATAAGAGAGGCGATCTCTCTCACCTTCTGCTTCTCGAAGATGTTCGCCTGAGATCCAATCCATGACACAATTGTCTGGAAAATAAAAAAACGAGTCAGGCTTTTTGTTTTGACATGCTACACTTTTGATATTTTATTGTGTGATGTAAAGCTGTTTTTAAGGCCTGTAGGTGTAGTAAAATGGCATTTATTCCTACAGTATATAAATGAATACTGAAACGAACAACACACACAGACCTCGCCCAAATCAAGTATGAAGCAGTCGCCTTTGTTAAAGCTCTGCCAGCTCAAATCCACTTCCTTTGCTCTGATGTTGCGTTTCCCTTTGATTTGGTATAACCTCTGAACAGGTCCAGGTCCAGACTGCGCTCTTCTGAAGCCAGACTCCACTCCTCCCTCCTGCACAAACAGAAGAGTGTAATGAAGGTGTCATGATCACTACACTGTAATAAGTGAAAACTTAAACAAATTACTTCGAGTTGTTACAATTAAATTAATTAAACTTTTTATTCACCATATTTATGTTTTTATTTCAGGGAAATATAATGTACATTTCTGGTAGAACGTCCCCAATATCTATTATAAATGTTGTTCTTACAAGCTTATTATTGATCAAAGAATAAATGAATGTACTTTTTCACCTTATAACTGACTCCTCGAGGGAAGAGTTTCATGAATTCTGGAGACTCGTAACCCTGAACCTGCCTGTGCTGGATTGGATCTCCACCCAGAAAATTATCCAGCTGTGTGGCCAACATGGCACAAGCTACCTGCTCGTCACGCGATGATTTCTCTCCTGAAAGAGGAAGACAGAAAATTCACATGTATTTAGTCATTTCAAAACTACTTACATGATGCAGTTTACAAACTGATCAAAGTCTGGGATCAGTTCGACGTTAGGAATCCTTTTAAAAACATTTTTGCTGACCAGGGGTTAATTTAATTAAAAATACAACTGTAAAATTGTTATTATTACAAATAACTTTCCATTTTTAAGCTGAATTCAGGATCCTTGTTCTAGTCTTTGGTGTCACACGATCCATCCAAAATCATTATATTATTACAATCAGCTGCTTAAGAAACATTTATTATATAACCTAAGGAGTGGGTATCTGGATGATAAGCACGATTGGCAAATATTCTTTCTGTGAGATTATTATAAAATAAGTTAAATTTGTGTTTAAGGGGCTAGATCAGAGATGCCCAAACTAGTGCCTCCAGGCCAAAGTTGACCCATGGTAACCTTTGATTTGGCACGCCATCCCATCTGAGAAGTGAGAGAGAATATGAGAGGGAGGGTTTCGAGATTGTCAATTCTAATTTAATGTCACTCTTTGTTTGTTTGCTTGATTGTTTTATTATTAAAAGCTAACTGAAATGAAATGTTTCAATTAAATGGTGTAAATTAATCCGATTTTGTTTAAATGTACATACTGTCACTGAAAATGCAAAGACTTACGAAAGCAAATCAAGTCAAAGTCAGATTCTGCTCGACTATTGTGTTCAGCATTGAACTCCACTGTGATCCAATGTGATGTTTATGTTTTTTATTGCAACAAGGTGTAATTTAATAGTAATAGTGCATCAGTTAATATGATTTAAAGTAATGTTTTCTATTTATTTTGATATATTAGGAAATAAATCAGGAAATTACTTTAATTACTTTAATGTAATATGGTTTGGTATATTTATTTTCAGCACATGGCTTGCAATGATATTTGGTTTTTGGCCCATCATACAAAAAAGTTTGGTACCCCTGGTCTAAATAATATGATGACCTATATGTCATGCCATCTTTAGAGTAACACCGTGTCCTAACAACACACGATGTGACACCACGACATGGCATAAAAGGTATCTGTTGCGTGCTAAAATAAGTTTTTGTCCTTACCATCTGCGAGAACATTTAGCAGCAAAACAAGCATATACTACTATGACGATGATCACCTCAGGCACAGATTATGTGCTTTATTCAGTGTTAAATGCCACCAATGTGAGTTTAAATCTCATGTGACACTTTATTGCCATACTACTGAAAGCAGCAGCAGACAGATCACCTCAGATCTTGAAAGTAAAATAAATAACAGAAGGTTAGATCTGTGACAAACTAAAAACATCAGTCACCCAGTAGCCTATTATACAGTTGAAGTCAGAATTATTAGCACCCTTTGATTTTTCTTTTCTTTTTTAAATATTTGCCAAATGATGTTTAACAGAGCAAGAAAATTTTCACAGTATGTCTGATAATATTTTGTCTTCTGAAGAAAGTCTTATTTGTTTATTTCGGCTAGAATAAAAGCAGTTTTTAATTTGTTAAAATCCATTTTAAGGTCAAAATTATTAGCCCCTTTAAGCTATTTTTTTTTTTCGATAGTCTACAGAACAAACCATCTTTATACAATAACTTGCCTAATTACCCTAACCTGCCTAGTTAACCTAATTAACCTAGTTAAGCCTTTAAATGTCACTTTAAGCTGTATAGAAGTGTCTTGAAAAATATCTAGTCAAATATTATTTACTGTCATCATAACAAAGATAAAATAAATCAGTTATTAGAAATGAGTTATTAAAACTATTATGTTTAGAAATGTGCTGAAAAAATCTGCTCTCTGTTAATCAGAAATTGGGGGAAAAAATAAACAGGGGGCTAATAATTCAGGGGGCTAATAATTTGGACTTCAACTGTATATGTTAAAGTGGTTTAATGTGTTATTTAGATTAAAAGCTGTTACCGTTTTATTAGGAGTGCAGGGGCTGTTATTTTAATGTTTCTGTCATTTCCCATCACATTTGCTGCAGACAGCCAAATTGCTTGTGGACATTTGATGCTACTTGACCAGCTATCCCTAGATGTGAATTTTAGTGCATGTTAAAGAATAAATCCTTTTAAGATTCTATTGTATGAGCGAGACTTTCTATGTATTAGTTAGCTGCCAGTAGAACAATGTTTATTACCATTCTGATAAGACGCCTGCTATAGAGCTGTATATCCTTGAAGTAGATAAGTATTCTTTGTGTTTGTGTTCTTCATCGGTGGAGACTAGAAGACTGGAGCTCAATTTCACCTCTGGTCATCCTACCCACATAAATACCCTCCTATTTGCTTGACACTTACGTAATCATTAGAGATTTTGTTCTGAATTCTATGCACACACATGGATATTTTCTAGTTTTATCTGTTTTCATCAATAAGGTTGGATGACGCTTTATTATTATCTAGCATGACTTTATGACGCAGTTATTGATGTTATGTGAGAGTATAATTGTGTGATTTGAGATTATAAGCAGATCGGCCTGCGAACTCCGTGCAAGTGTTGACGCAGGCTTCTGCATATAAAACTGCAAACTATCTTTAGTAAACGTTCTTTGATTGTCTTAATCTCTGATTTTTTCATCTGGGTCTTCCTCATCTTCCTTTCATTTTGGTTTTAACCGTTTTCCCCTAACATTATTATTATTATTATCATTATTATTATTATTATTATTAGTCTTGCTTCCTATTTTGTGATACACCATTTACAAGTAGCAAATTGTATATACTTATATTCATTAAGGATGAATTATATGTGGAAAAAGAAGCAATTTCTGATGTAAAAATAAAAGGTTTTATACAACTTTCATTTCATTAAAGAATCTTAAGTAAAATCTTCACAAAATTATGAAGCAGAAAAACATGTTTATAATTATAAATAGTAATAACAAAAGCTGGAGCAATGCTAAATAAAATCAGCTTTGAGTCACATCAACAAGTTAAACGTTAATAACGTTTTACAATTTTACTGCTGGGCGACACGGTGGCTCAGTGGTTAGCATTTTCGCCTCACAGCAAGAATGTCGCTGGTTCTAGTCCCGGCTGGGTCAGCTGGCATTTCTGTATGGAGTTTGCATGTTCTCGCCATGTTGGTGAGGGTTTCCTCTGGGTGCTTTGGTTTCCTCCACAGTTCAAAGGCATGCGCTACATATAGGTGAATTGAATAAACTGAATTGTCCGTAGTGTATGTGTGTGAA